>NC_081768.1:24579432-24879432 GCF_963082965.1 Carassius carassius | reverse complement strand
CGAATACATTTTAAAAATAGCCTAGAAAAAGGCATAGTTGACCCCAACATGAAAATTATTTTAAACACCATCATGTGCAATATCCAATCACTAACTTTCTTATGTGGGATACAAAATAAGATATTTTGAAAAATGTCTCCCTTTTTCTTCTTCGTACAATTAAAGTCCATGGACTTTATTTCTTATTTTGTGTTTAGAAGAATTTCCAGTCATACAGGTTTGAAAAGACAACATTAATGTTATTTAATTTTCATTTTGGTTGTGAACTATACTTTAGCACCATATTTATCCTCTAGTGAATTTGTTAATTTAAAATAGTAATGTATGAAATCGAAAGTTATTAACAGGTAAATACAAATAATAAAATCTAAATCTTTTGTACGTCAAATAAATGTTTGTGAATGCAATCATGTTTCTGTTCTCTTTTTTTTCGGTCGTTTGAATTCAAATCAAATGAAAATTGAAATTATTTTGAGAAAAATGTACCAATAGATGGCAGTAGATGCTTCTGTAGGGAAGTTTTTTTATGATGAAATCTAGATAATATACCAAATGTATTATATAGATTTTATATATGTATTACGAATATTGTGTTTAAATATGAAAAGATGAGATACGTGGTTGAGAAAAATGTCTACAAAGATAACATGGATCGTGTGTAAAAAGACACATTTGGTGAATTTTAACCATGTTGTAAGAAAACCCCACTGGAACAGTCCTCTGTGAAGCTATGCAAGGGATTTTAATGACTATCGTAAATAATAATAGCCTGAATGAATATGGTACAATCGCTCTGATGGGAAAATTATTCTAAAGCTGGACCTCAAATGCATCAGTATTCACAATTAAAACTATGTAAAGGCTCCCGCTCTTTTGCGTTGGATACAAACCAAAACCTCTGGATGCCCCTATCCTGACATGTTGAAAGTCAGTGTCTCCCTCCCACAATCAATTCCTCTTGAGACAATCTGCACCTCCACGAGAGACAGATAAGCCTTCAATAACAGCTGTAGCCCCTTTCCTCGTCGCAGCCAGGACCCCGTTTGGAAAACTCAAGACCGTCTGGTTCGAAAAGCAGCCAATAGAAAAATTCCGCTGTGCTGTTGCTATCTAGTCTCCAGCCTTGCTGACCAATCAGATTGTTGCTAGTGAAGGGAGGGCGAGGTAACAGTGTGCGCGAGAGCCTGAGTGAGTTCGAGGGAAGCCTTATCGCGGAGGCACGGCTAAAGACAACATTTGCAAAATGCCGAATAAAACAAAAAAAGAGAAGGTAAAGTACAGATTACATTCATAACGCGTCTAATTAATGCGTCAGAGAATTCAGTTTGTAAAACAATTATTCTGCAGTATTTACTGGGGTTGTATATTGTAAGTGAAGGCCGCGCTAGCCCGCTAAGGGCGCATTTGTGCCTGTAACGTTATGTCTCCAGTCAAAATACTGACAGTTACGTGTTCAAAAATTGTATTTTTAAATAACAAAAAAGCGGTTTCTTTAGCTCAACGTGACGGGGATTTAAAATAGGAATCATATATGTTTGAAAGAGTGCTGTTCGATAGCTGTTTTACCCGGTGTTTGCGTTCCAGATCAGTTTTCTACAGTAAGATTATGATCGACCGTTAGTATGTGAATAGAGGCGTAACGTTATTAGTTGACAGGTTGCAGCATAAGCTGAACACTCAAAACATGTTCTCTGTCCCTGTATGAGTCAATGATTCAGTGGACAAGCTGTGGGCATCGTTATATAAACGCTCGATATATTAGTGGACAAGTTTGTCCCTTTGTATATGATGCTGGACGGCGTGAACTCAAATCATTTCTCATTCCCAGAAAGCAGCCAATTTTTTGTGAATGTCATTGTCTGAAATCAAAATCTAGTTTCTGTTGGCCATCACCTGTCATAGACCAGCCCTGCAGCATGCCCTGCCCGTGATTTGGCTTGTATTCAGACCATCCCCAAGATAAAAGGAGTGATCAAAATAATAGGAGCCTCCTTTATGAATCAGATGGTCATTTATTTATTTATTTTGTGGTCATTACAGGAACCAACCAAATCTGCAAAAAGCAGCACGAAAAACAGTAATGCCGGTGGCGGAAAGGATGCTGGGACTGAAAATTCAGAAGAGGTAAAGATGACATAAACATATATAAACATATACTCGACCATGGGGCTTGGCACAAATACTTGCTTTCTAAATGTTGTAGCTGGGCTTTTTCGTTCCTCAGGGCACGCAAAGGATAAAAGTCAAGCTTTTTGCGAGACAGTGTTCATTATGCATAATAATCACTGCACTTCCTGTAGATTCTGCGTGTGTTTTTGCAACCACATACAGTTGCACGCTTAGCTTGTCAAACTCACAAGTCTGAAGTGTATCATGTTGGAGGATGGGTAAAGCCCTTGATATCTATCTTGCTCATTTCAATTTCTGCTTTATTAAATAACCAAGATTGAAGTGGCTCTTAAAGCTGTTCTTTATTCTCCTGCATGAAGCAATGCAAATCCCTTCTCAAACTGAGCCTGGACTGTAGTTCTGTATCTGTGTTATTAAATCTAATAGAAGCAGCTTAAAATATATTTCTCTCGCTTTCCTTTTACGTCTCCAAGTCATGCTTAATTTTGTGATGGGGTATGGATCAGTTGTATCAATTGTATTGCATTCAAATATTGCATCACAGTTGCCTATAATTTTTATTTAACAAATTATATAAATATGTTGTCTGCACTAATATTTCGACTTGGTTAATGAAAGGCAGTCTATGTTTGTACAGTTTAATACTTCTTTTTGTATTGTTGTGTTTTTAATGGTTTCTTTGGCATCCACATCCAGTCAGACTTGTTTTTTTAGACCCTAGTAAAGAAGTATTCGTGCGATAAGGAAAATATTTACTACATTTTTGTCGCAGTCGTCTTGCGTCAGTAGTGATTTGTGAGATAATGAAATTCGTATGCGTTTACATATGGACTTGTGTCCCTTTAAGTGTGCAGTTGTACTGACGTAATAGCGTAACCCTGTTGGGACTGAAATATCTCTGTGTTCATCAAAGTGATACAGACGGCTGGAATCAGCGGGCAGAGAGTGTGACGCTGAAGCGGGGGAAGTTTATTGATTTGGTCTATTTTAAGTCAGACTCAGTCATGCAACCCCTGTGACTGAGGCCAGCTTTGCAATGCTGTGGGCAGGCCTCAACATGTATTTCACAGCGCCAGTCTGTTCACACACACACACACCATTTGTTGCTTGGACAGTGTCGCTTCTTCTTCTTCATTAAAAACCTTCAATACATTAAAGCGTTTTTTCCATGAGGGTGCTCGGTTGTTTTGGAAACGTCACATGCTAACATGTTGCTCTTTGAGCGGCTTCAGGCATGGTGTTAGTAATGCATTGTGGTTCAGCATTGATTCTGTGTTCCTATAAACCAGAGATCAGCTTTATTTCTTAATCAATGTGCTTCTGACGCCGGCTGCACACTGTGTGATTATTTTTTTCCCCCTCAATTATGCTGCCTGAGACTAATTTCAGGGATCGTGAAATATTTATTTTGTCATAGGGCAAAATTGGCAGTCTTGAATAGCTTAGTGTGACATTCTCACTGGCGGCCGATTAATTGCCTTTGCAATTAATCTTAGCCTCACACGAAGCTCATATATTGTATTAGCTGTGATGTATATCGCACAGTTTAAAAAAAATGGTGGTGGTTGTTACATGATCTGGCTCGTACAATTTGAAAAAAGAACAGAAGTTTTATTTGATTTAATTTTGGGGACAGTCCCACAGCGGTTAAACTGTGTTTCTCATCTATGGTCAAAACGGATTCTGTGACGCTCGTTTTATAAGGAAGATGCATATTTATTTGATAGTGTAGCTCAGGCTACTCGTGAATGTTTAATGTGGGCTGACTCTGAGGAGGCATTTAGGTTAGGTGAGTACTCGCATGGGATCGGGAGGCAGTTTGCTTGCAGATTGTTGACTGATTTGGTGCGGGGCTTTGTTACAGCAGTTCTCTGTGTTTGCATGGGTTTTATCCAATCTTTTGCCATTGGATAAAACATAAACTTTTTGTACAATATAAGCCGTTTATGCTAGACTTGACAATTGAGAGTGAACGTTTTAATATTTACGTCAACAGAGGCTCACTGTAGATGCCAGAATATCATTTATGGAAAATATCACCGTCTTATCCTAAGCTCTTTCCTAAGTAATGTGTCCAATGTGAGAAAAAAGATTAATGTGAAGTCTTAATTATTTATGACCATCTTTCTGCTCGCCCTTATTTTCTCATATTTTGCCCTTCTTTAGATGCCTCACTCTTTTCACTGGGTGGGAATAGTGCTCAAGACATAAAGATTGTCCCACATCTCACATGAAGCTGTTTTTCTTAATGTTTCCTGTAAATATTTAGCTGGATCTCAATGTTTTATTGCAGTCAGCTGATTCCAAGTGATGAATAATGCAGCCATCTGATTTAAATGTATATTGTTGTTTGTAGTGCTTTCTGATAGCATTGTAAAGCCAGTTATGATGTATAATGCAGATGTGTAAGAACAAGTTTTAAAATTTATATAAAAGTGCAAACGAAGCCGATTGACTGATATTAAAAGCATATGAAGAAGATACCCGTTATTCTAGAGAGATACTTAGAGAGATGCATACATTTAACTGGTGTTTTTATTGACAATGAAGTCAGCCGTTTTAAAGAGCAAATAAATTAAATATACTGTATTATTTTAAGGTCATTTATATGTTTTTGTAGACCCCTAAAGTTGACCATTTGCTTTTAGTAGATACACACTTTTAAAATAATCTTTCTCTTCCGAGAAAGCAGAGCAAAAATATTGATGACTCATCTAGCACGGATGGGCGTATCCAAATATTTCACCAATAAAATGCTTTCCAGAAAGAGTATGTCCCCTTTATCTGATCAGCAGGATTGCCCTTTTCCTCTTTGGTCGCTGTATTTAGTCTCTTCTATTGTGTTTGGCATCAGCAGGAAGACACTGGAGTCTGACCTTCTGTCACCAAAAGTGGTGCCATGGCATAGAACGGCATAATGTGCCCATTTTGATTCAGAACATTAAGTTGTTGTTTTTTTTTCTCTCCAGGCCCAGCAGACAGCCAGCAAGCGTCCGAGTAACAGCACTCCACCTCCCACTCAGCTCAACAAAATTAAGTACTCAGGTGGGACTCAGATTGTAAAGAAGGAGCGTCGACAGAGTTCGTCACGATTCAACCTCACCAGGAACCGGGAATTGCAGAAGCTTCCCGCCATCAAAGGTAGAAACGACTCCAGACAGGACACAGTCATTGTTTTTCTTACTTTGTTGATGATTTCTTGGAATGATCAAGCAGACCTGCCAACATGTACGCATTTTTCGTACTCTGCACGCATTTTGACCCATAAGTACGCTTGTACGATTCGCTGCTCTCTAGGTACGCATTTTGTTGCTTCTCGCATTTCGCAGGTTTGCGAACTGCAAAGATAAAGTTGAAGATGCTGTCTCGCGATCTTCGCAGTAGTGAACGGGCCAGAGAAATGCACATTTCATACGGATTAACGTTACATAAGCAGAGAGCAGTCTGTTTTCTTTGAATTGTTCTGTTCAACCCTCTTGAGTCGATTAACGCGTATACGCGTTATGAGTCATTTTCTCCTGATAACCCCGAAAAGAACTTAAATTACACTTTCAGTTTTGATTGAATCTGTAAAGGGTCTACTTTTATTTGTATACAGACATAATAACAACAAAACTTTGTGCACTTATAAAATAAAGATAACAAACAAGGTGTGCTGTCTGCAGCCTTTGTCTGCGCTGATGTTCATTTACAAACACGTCATTAAAATGAACTGTAACTCCGTGAATACTCAACGAAGAGACATGAGAGATATATCTATAGAAAGCCTGACATGTCTACTTTTAAACGAAACAAGTGCTGCTGAAAACAAATATTCTGTGATAAAGTAATCTATATGAATACAACGCGATGTCTGTTTTTCACGTCTCCCTTCATAATCTTCTAATTCGACCACGCCCACGCGCTGAACGCCCTATTCAGATTCTAATGTTAAATAAAGTTGTTTTTTTTTTTTACTGTTTGCTTCGCGATGAGAGGAATAAGATATAATTCACTCGAAAATGTGATTTGGTTGAGTATTTGAGATTTGATTTCCTCAGAAAAAAATATTGAAACATTTAATTCAGCAGAGATCATAAACATGAGTAAGTCTCTTTTTATTTATTTATATACTTGTACTAGTTTTCACATAACGTGTAAACATTTTACTAGTTAGCCTTTCTTAAAAACTATAATTCCTGACTAAATGTATAATCAAGTGAAACATTATGAAGTTTCAATAAGGGGTGTGCACGGATAGTCGAACCTTCGAATATTCCTTCTGCTCTAATTATTCGATAAATAAAAATGATATTCGAATTTCGCAAAAAAAAAAAAAAAGTTCTCAATTAAACCGAATTTGGTCACTTTCTGTGATTCTCCACAGCATATTTGAAGATGTATGCAAGCAAAAAATAGTTAATTAATGAATAAGGGGCCGTTCACATATCGCGCCTAAAAACAGATGGAAAACGCTAGGCGCGCCGCTTTCTCCTTCTTTCCAAAGCGCTCAGGCAGAAGCGCTTCTGAGGCGTCTGTCATTGCTAAGCAACAATGACGCGCTCTCTCCATGAAGATGCAGAAATTTCAGCAAAGGATAAATGGATTTGCAGCACAAAAAATGGCTTTCAGTAGCTCTGCTACTAAATTTATTTCAAAATGGCAATCCATATACAGATATAATCAGCTGTTCCTTCATCTTGGCTGAGCTTTCAACGTTGTTAAGGGAAAGGATGAAGCTGATTGGTTAGTTCTTGTCACATGACCCGCGGTTTGCTTGCGGCTCTCTGAAAAGTTGAGATGTTTTTAACTCGATGCGGTGCGGACGCGCTTGGAAAAAACGGGCGCGTCGCACCGCGTGCGCATCGCGACCGCGACGCTTCCATTATGAGCGCGCATACCGCACGCCTACATTGGAAATAACGAACTTGAGACGCAATATGTGAACGGCCCCTAAGAACTGCGGTCTTCCTACTTCAACTATGCCGTGGAGAATCACAGAAAGTGACCGAATTCAAGAACATTGTTGCGGCATCTCTCAAGCAACGAAACACCGCTAACTTGGAGAATGCAGTGAAAACTCCTCTTCTCGCGTCTGCCCTAGACCCTCGGCACAAACATCTCAGGTTACTCGATGAAAACATGAGAGAAGTGAGTCCCGCCAACGTCTGTGCCCGTCAGAGTGCGTTTTCTCCGCGGCTGGCCTTATTGTTAACAGACTAAGGAGCCGACTTTCCTCCGATCATATTTACATGCCTGTATTTCTTAACAAGAACATGTAAAACAATAGAAAAAAAAGCAAAAAAGATTTGCTGACAGTTTAAAAGTTTCAAAGTTAAGTGTAGGCTACGTTCCACAATAGCCTAATTGCTGCAGGCTGCTTTACGTTTTCTCTTTTACTTTTTCTTTTTTCTTCGTTAACTTTTTTTATTTTTATTTTTTTTTGCTTTTAATCTGTACTTTTGTTTGTTTGCACGCATTGTTAAAGGTTTTCAGCTACAAAACACGATGTGTGATGTTAAAGCTTATTGTGTGTAAGCTTGTTCAAAATGACGAAAACAAATATAGCTGAAAAATAACGTCTGTCTCATTAAACTTAATTTAAATAAACGAATATTCGAATATCCGTTTTTTGTGAGCTCAAATATTCGAATGTGATATTTGCGGAAAACACCCATCCCTAGTTTCAATAACAATATGCAATACTATACCATTCAAAAGATTGATGTAAATAATATAAATGTAACAAATAAATGTAACTGTAACAAATGTAACAAACAATGCTGTTCTTTCAAAAAAATCCCCCCGAAAAAACCTGAAAAAAAAAATTCTCTGCTCTTTTCAACATTAATAATAATCTATTAATATGAGCACAGAGATGTTTAGTTCTCTGGTGCCAAGAAAAGAGGGGGGGGGGGGGGGGTTGTAGTACTCATAAAATTTCTTCAAGGTTGGCAGGTATGGATCAAGTGATCTGTTGTTGTGTACACATCACAGTTAATGGTGCTTATTGTGTTAACTGTTGGAGGGCAGCCTCACAGGTGCCGTGAATTAGCCGTGTTTAGTCTGTTACTGTGGCAGATGGAGTCTGTTTTGAAGTAAGACACAACAAGTATTTTATTCCAGCAAATTGGCTAATAAATTTGGAACAGATACACTAGGTCTTTAAATGTATTTAATAATATGGAATTATTTATAGGTCTATTAATTATTTGTATATTTGGAATCGATATTGAGAGCTTTCACTGATGAAGATCAATGTTTCTCGTCATTGGATGTTCTTTCTTAATCTATCTTTCCTGTGCTTGTGATCGTGGTGCTCCGGCATCGTCTCAGTCAGGGAGAGTCCTTCCTGTCTGGCCACGCAGGGAGTTTGAGCACATGACAACACATAGACGGTAATTGGATCAGCAGTGCAAGTGTCTGCACTAAGTAGGACAGTGAAACCTTGCCACGGCTCGCAATTTAGAGAGTTACAGTTTAATCTCCAATCTAATCAAGCCGGTTCATTTCTTAGAATCTGATGTGGATTGTTCCTAGAAAGCATACAGTTTGATTAATTTATTCAGCGCTGCATCATCAGCTATTGTGCTGTTTTCATTTTATCAGCTCCTGTTTGGACCTGAAATTAATATCCATCACAAATGGTCAACCAAGAGTTTAAAATGTGTCTCAAATGTTTCCTTTGACCTCTTGTAATCAAGAAGAGGGTCTTCTTGATTTTAAGAGGTCAAAGGAAGCATTTGAGACACATTTTAAATTCTTGGCTAACCATTTGTGATTTGAGACCCTCTATGTTTTGTGAATGCATACATTTACTTCGCTACTGCATGTTTGGTAGCCAAAAAAAAGTGTTAATGCTTAAAAAAAAAATAGAGCCAAAAACTCCTCTTGTGGTACAACGATTGACTGACAGGGCTTGATGCTTACTTTTTTTCCCCCAAAGAGTACATGTGCACTTAAGTAAAAAAAAATCTAGGCGGATGTTAAAACACTTTAGGGGCACAATAAAAATTGATTAAAAAATAAATGAATGTTTCATATCCAAAAACGTATTATTTAATGAAATCATAGCCTTTTAAAGTTCATCAAGTTCACCCAAATTTAATGTTTGTTATACCATTTAAGATACTCTTAATTTTTAAGGACACACTGGGACTTCTGCACATTTGCTCCTAAATGTATTTTAGTTTGCACCAACTGTTTTTAGTCAAAAATGCAGTGAAAGGCTTGCACTGTAAAGGTGATATAGGTAGTTTGTTTGGGGCACATCAAGTTGCTTTAGTATGTACACTACAGTGTGTTTTGGTCACATGAAGGTGATGTAGTTTCTGGCCTGAAAAGTTGTTTTTCCACAGACAAAGTGAAGCACAGGCTATTTGTGAATGATGAACATCAGTGGTTTTGGCCCTAGAGCTGAACCAGGCATTTTTCCACACATGATCAGCACATTCGGATAGATTGTGTCATAATGGGACCCCTCGACCTGCACCTAAACCCCACTCTTGCCAAGTAGTAGTACCCTGAGGAAGGCAGTTAACTGTCAGTCCCCGGGGTTTCACAACTAGAGGCATGATGCTCGCTTTTCGAGAAGAGCTCCTCTTGAAAGAGCTTCAGTGTACTGTTTCTATTATTACTACAATGTGAAACAGCAGTTCGTTGGTTGTGGTAGAAGTAATGTGTTTTAGTTCTGATGCTGTGCATTGACATGCTACAGCAATGGTCTCGATTAACCACGCTGTGTCTTAAAATACCAAGTTGCATAATGCGTCATGAGCGTTCTTGTGAAGCCTTGACCGTTACACATATTCCCCCTTCAATGCGGGGTGCCAAACAGATGTATGCATCAAGAACAATGTCTCCGTCTGTTTGTTTCTGGCCCAGGCAACGCTGTTTCTAGTGGCCTGGCACTGTCTCTGGATGTCCACATGGCAAACAAACAGAGGAAGCATGGAGATCTCCCTTTTCCTGTCTTTGTGTGAGAACTAAGCGAACCAGCTCAGTGTTTTTGTCAAGGAAATCCATTGAAGCGAGTGCTTTTACTTCAGTATCTGCCATGATGCCAGTTTGGATGGCAAATGTGTGTATCAGGGACATTTAAAGTGTTTTTTTTTTTAAACACAACTTCATTTAAAAATAAGCATATTAGTATAAATTTTAATTTATTTTTTTGTTTAATCACTCAGGTATTATTACTAATCATAATTACAGGTATTATTATTATTTAATTTTTTTTAATTATTTTTTTTTTTATCAGTATCGAGTACTGTTACTTTTAATGTTACTAGTGTGCTGGGAGAAGTAATATTTATTATGAATGAAGACTTAATGATTATAAATACATCAGTGGACTAAAAGTTGATTCAGGTAGAGACAGAATGCAGACGACAGTGTGCATCATTTATTTATGCATGCATTTTGTGTGTGAGTAGATCAATTCTCTGTGAGCTCTGCTCTGTTTTCCATCATAAGTGGATTACGTAAGTTTCGAGATAACATATTTCAACAGGCTTTCGAATGAGTGCATGCTTATTTTTTCACAGTTTTGTAAAGAAGATTGTGTCTCATATGGTGGTTGCCTGCAGCAGCATGATCTCAGTACAGCATACAGACGTTCATGCAGTAGAAAGACTGCTCATTGTGTGAGGCATACAAGACTGTCACAGAACCATCACTCTGACTGCTGAAGACGTTTTGCTGAGGAAATTCAAACCTAGGATAACTTGAGCTTGTTTTACTTTGCTTTTGCTTAGGAAAATATATAATACACAGTGTTTTTTTTTTTCATAGTTTTGGTGTACAGTGGTCAAACTGCATTATAAATCCTTAATGTCAGCTTCATGTTCTTTTAAATTTTATATCTTTTTATTTTTTTTATTTTAATACATATGAGTGTTAGGTTTACATAATTTTTTTTTTTTACATTTAGTAAACTATTTAATTTAGTACATTTAGTTTAACTATTTGTTAAAACTATATACATTTCAATCAGCAGTCAGTATTGTTTTTTTGTTGTTGTTAATACCTATGTCTTTGTTATGGATTATTGACGTATTTTGGCTTGCTGTTATGGTATAAATGTTAAAATGCCTAGATAATGGATTTTTCTGTTACAAACATGCAGTATTTCATTTCACAAGATGTTAGATTGGAGTGGTGTGGATTACCTGTGGATTATGGTTAGGTTTTTATAAGCTGTTTGGACTCTCATTCTGATGGCACCCATTCATTTGAGTTGAGGCTCAAAATAATTTTACTATGGATTTGACTTCAGCTTATCAAGTGAGAGTCAGAATCTTTCGTTCTTTTTTTTGTGCATTCTGAACCAGAAATGGTGTCCTATTTGAATAGATGTCTAAATTAAAATGTAATAGAAATGCGTGTGCCTGAGATGAAATAAAGTTGTCATGCTCTGTGTTTGCTGATTTGCCTGTGGAGGTCTTATGACTGCATGTTTGTGCTGTGCTGCTGAAGGGCAAGGTAACCACTGAAGCAATGATTTTTCCACTGAGGTTGGGCTTATACCTACATATATGGTTGACATTCCTGATAAAATCTTTTCACAATATCATATGTGCAACAGGAGCTTCACAACATGCCCTGACTAAAGAAAGTACAGTCTGTCCTGTTTGGTTTGCCAGCACACACAGGTCATTGGGTCGTAATTTGGATGATTAGTCTGGGTTATGTTTAGCTCAAGATCCACTGTGAAAACAATCTCGTATGACCCTAAACACCCGAGCTGTTGGACTGAACGCAGCTCAGTGTCTTGTTGGAGTGTTGTGTTATGTGATAGGAGATGGATCGCATTGGTTGTTTGGGGTTTTGTGAGAGTATATGGGCATCACAGCACACAACTATGTGACCACTTATCATTTTAAAAAGGCTATTTTAATCCACTTGCCCTAAGAACCATGCACAACTGTGCCTCCCGTTGTCTTGTCTTCTGTCTGGGAGCCCTGGGGTTATTGCATGTGCTCTTCAAAAGTACTGGGTATGTTCTTTGAATTGGCCTACAATAGTCACATTATTATCTTGCTATAAAGATGCCTCTGAAGACATTTGCTGAAATGATTTGTTGTTTGTACTTGTTGACCTTGTTCATCTGTTCTATGTTAGCAAATGAACTATGTTAACATTATATTTGGTCATGTTGAGGTCTCTTAAGTGTTAATATTACAAAATTGCAAAAAACTAAACAAAATATTAATGCTGTTGATTGCTAAAAACAAACTAATTAGTCACTCGGCGTTCTGTAATTAATTGCAATTAATCACACTTAATAGTAAAGTTTGTAATCAAATTTATTTTCACATTGAGTCTCCGAATTTTTGCAACAATCATTATACATTTCAGAAGGTTAAAGTGTAAAAAGTTGCAGATTGTTTCCTCTCTTTTTAAATGACAGAGTCATGACTGCAGTGATGGAGTCAGTGTGATTTGATTCACCACTGGTTCATTAAAACGAACCAAACCAATTCAGGGATTCGTCAGATTATGCAAGAGCAATGCAACACAGCTCAAGCTTGTGGACATGGATAGTGTAAAGCTGTGAAGCCATTAGCCAGATGCACTCTAAAAGAAATAGAAAATACATAAAATTATAAACAAACTGCAAAATTCTAGACCTGTTAAATTACTAATTAATCATTTAGGTTTCTGTATTTAATCATGGATAATCACCTGTAGCATTACAGTTTGTAATCATGTTTTACTTTTCACATTAAATCTCCAAATTGTTTTAAAAGGTTTTTTTAATGACCTCTTTTTACTAAGTACTGGATGAATTTTCCCTCCATTGTCTGGGGATGGAATAAATATAGTCATTAGACACTACAAAATCATTTAAAGCCAGACATAAACTGCAAATTATCAGATTTGTTTATTTATTTAAAAACAATTACTGAACAATTACAGAGCATTAAAACATGTAACTTAATTTAAGTGCACTTAAAACAATGTTACGTAAACCCATTACAATAAATGTCACATTTAGCTGTGCCTTGTATATAGACTAGTGTGTTTATGTGTTAAACAGCAAATACTGACCTTACCCATGCAGCCCTAATAAGACTCAACATTAAAGCAAATTAAAAACCAGATTTTTCTGTGCTTCTAGCAGTAGGCAGCTTTTGTTTCTGGCGGAGGCCGAACAACAGACAGGAAGTCAATCGTACGTTCATGAGGGCTTCTCTCACAGTGCCCAGCCCTGCTCTCCATCTGTAGGGCTCAAGGAAACGCAAGGCTCATTAAGCAGTAATCACTGTGGACTAAACGACAAGCCGAAGCTGTGTGTTCTGTGCCATTTGTGTGTGTATGTGTACAAGAGACAGCTCCAGGGTTACAGTCACATACCCATTTGATTTGCTTTGAGATAATCAAATAGGTCCTCTGTGAGACATTTGACCCTGTGCTGCTAAAAAGTCTGCACTGTGTGGGTTGAGGCAGGGCCTTTTCCCAGTCCCTTTATCTTGCTCTGTTTTATACCATCCATTTAGCTTTAATAATTGATTTTCCACCCATCATCATCGGATGTAGGGGCCTATAAAATGTTTTATTTTTTCACGAATTCCATTATTTTTTTTCAAATTAATTTGTTTTTTTTTTTCAGTTTAAATTTTTCTCTACTACTTTTTAATGTTTACATTGATCAAAAAACATGTCTAATTATAATAATGAAACGTACACAATTTCACACCAATTAATTGAAAGTTTAGCAAAAATTACATGTTTAGGGCCCTATGAAAAATAAAAAATTTTCTCACCATTTTGTTACCAAATTCTGTTTTAGCAACTCTAATCATTTGAATGTATAAAAACAACTTAATTTATTCAATTTATGCTTAAGATACCCTTGTGAATCCCCCCCCCCCCCTCTTAACCTGTTAGCCAGCACCCCCCATTATGGGACTCACAGCTGAAAGTGCTCTACCAAACTTATAATTGTAACAGTAACTGCAGCAGTGCAGCAATCATTTACATACCGAGTAGCGAACTGCAAACGCGTCCTGTGTGAAAGCACATCGAGTCCGTGCTGCACCACATACGTAACGCACACGGACTGCATACGCACTGCAGACGGAGTGTGTGTGAAACAGGCGTGAGCAGGGCCATAGCTGGGGTCAACAGGGACCTGGTGAAGGTTGTACCAGTGGGCCCTGTTTGAAATGGTTTAATTTGTATGTTCGTTTATTTTTATTTATTTGTGCTATTTACACAATGTTTAAGTTTTTTTTCAAGTTTGTAGGTGTCAATGTACAGAAACCAAATAATTAAATGTAAAATAGCACTGGATAGTCTTCCATGTAAAAATTAAATATACAATCAAACCTACATTTATTCAAACACCTTCAACATTTCTCACCTTATTACAGTTTTGCTATATATATCAAAAATTATATCTGGTGTCTGAATAATTTTTGGTTTGACTGTTAAAACTACAAAGTAATTCAGTCAAGAGCAGTGAGTGATTTTCATTTTCTTGGATTAACATTACAGCAGCCAGTCGCTAAATTAGGCGCGGTCACTTTAAGAGACGATGAACGCATCCAATATAACACACATCCCATTCTTTTCCTCAACTGTTTACTTTCACTTAAGAAATAACTGACAGTTTTTTCAAGCATAATTTCCAAGGTGGATATTTTGACATATTTTGTATGTATTTGTCGGCACAAGAGCAAAAATAAGCAAATTTGATGTTCAAGTGTTTTGAGACGCCTTTCTCTGCGTGAGCCCTGAACACCAGAACACCGTGGTGCTGAATTGGGCTCGTTCACATCTTTTTATTTGTTGAAACTGCGATTTGTATTTGTTTGTTCAGGTGCAGGAGGGACTTCGAGGAGAACTTCGCAGAAGAGAGCTCGGTTCAGTGTCGCTGTCCGTGATACGCGGCTCTCTCTCTCTCTCGTGCGCACCGAACACAGCGCGCGAGTAACCAGCTACTCTGTTCAGCTTTTCCGCGTCTTGTGTTTGGATGCTTTAATCTTTAAATCGACAAGCGGTAAGGCTTAAAAAGACGTGAAAAAGATAAGCTTTCGTGACGATGCGCAGCAGTGGCCCGTCAACTGCCCTGAGCATCTTTTTATGCTGGCCTCAGTCAGTCGGTTATATAAAATATCAAGGTGAAAGTCATCATAGCTTGCTTAGTATAGACCCAGCCCCCAACCCAACTTTGAGAATAGATTAACGGCGATATTTTTTTTATCGCCTGATAAGAGTCTCACGTTAACGCAGCACGTTAACGCCGATAACGGCCCACCACTAGAAAATATATTTCCCAATACTATTGAAGGCTTCTACAAACTATTTAGTCAGTAAACATACCACTGCATAGTTTTTTTCCATTATAAAACACTAGACAGAAACTTAGACATCATATAAGCGATTTATTTGAGCACTAGAAAAATACAATAAGAAAAATTTGAGTAAGAATAACAAGAAAAAAAAAAAAAGATTTAACTTTGCCAGTTACAGAAATGCAGCATTTACAATGAATTACGATGCAAATAAATGCTGATGTGCTGATGGCCACTTATACAGATGGTAATAACACAAATGTGCCATACAGTAAATAATCCACTCTCTCTATTCATATAGACACGATCACTTTGATAGCCATGATCATACAGTAATAGCGAGCTGATTTGGGCTGATTTGCACTCAGACAGATGGTAATCATGCAGATACATTCACATTCAACATAAAACACACTCTCACATATATAAAAACTGTTGAAAAATAAAAGAAACAAAGAAAAAGGCGATCGCTATAAGTTCCGCCTCCATCAGCTGACAGGTGCATCAGAGCACGTCACGAGGGAGCACCAAAATTCAAATAAACTATCTTTCGCCTAGCTTTCATTCATTCTTTTTTCCAGTGGATCGTCTCATTCTGTTTGTGACACTGTACGCTGCAAAACCATGCCGTTTTTTTACTACCAAGACGCAGTTTCCGACCGTGAGTTATTCCATAATGGACGCAAACAGTTCTGTCGCTGAAGAACTGAAACGTAAACAAAGGAATTATTACAACGTATTACAACCATATTACCATATTACAATGTTATTGCTTCGTTGGAATAAACGTGCTTTATGAGATGTCGTTCAGTGGACCCTTACCTTCCTAATTAAACCGGGATTTACAGCTGTGGATGTGTTTATGACTCGTTATTACGACGGATCTGGTACTGTATCTGGTATGTACTGCGTTTCTAATGTTCATGTTTTTTATGTGTACTGCTTGCACAAATGTAGCAAATACAGTCTTTATAAGCTTTCCATTGAAAAACAGCGATCTGTCGTCGATGCTTTGAGGCTTAGATCTTTATAATGATACATAGATTGTCAAGATTGAATTTGTCCCGTTTCATTTGATCTATTCGTAAACACTGACACGTGCGAGTTTAGGTGCTTTCAGGACGAAGGGTCGGGGTGCTGGCTAACAAGTTAAATTCCTTTAATTATTGAAAATTGTATCTGTTTATTATTGTTGTTGATCACTGAAGATTTGCCACAGATGCAAAGAGAATTTACGAAAGGACAATAAACTAAACTAACTAAAGGTAAACTTTATTTTTTGGCTAACAAAGAGGATCTGCTATTAAAATTAACACATGGAAGAAATTTTGTGTGATAGTAATAGTAGTTTATGTCCTCATAATCGTATATTTATGTTGCTGAAATCACCGTATGCACAGCTCGTGTTTCAGTTCGAGTAGTAATCAGAATTTACAGTAAATTGCATTTACAGTAAATTGTTTTTATGACTGGATTCCGCGATTCCATCCATGTTTTCAGTATCGAGGAAATCATAGGGCCCTACGGATGATATTTGATTGGCCGATCATGCTTTAGGTCTAAATCAGGGCTTATATATGACATTTCTGCATGCAAGAATACACACATTCAGAAAGCTCCGGTTAATAGAGAACGAGTTACATTGTGTGGAATTTCTATTTGAATTCTATTATTTTGATTCCTCAACCATTTTTGATGCATAAACTTGTATATGTGTTTTTTATTTAGACATAAGGTGAGTGCTGGCAGTCGTCTCATGCATCAGTAGAAATGGTTTGTGTACACAAGCACACGCTCAGTCTCACAGGTGTCACTCGTCACAGCAAAGATCTGTCACAAATCCAATTTAAGAGCTCACCAGAGATATGTGTTCCCACTGATAACAGTAATAACAGTTTATCTTGCAATTATCTTAATGGCACGGAGATGTCTCCCTGCAGATGCTTAGTTATTAGTGATTTTCATTACTT
This sequence comes from Carassius carassius, assembly GCF_963082965.1. NCBI lineage: Eukaryota > Metazoa > Chordata > Actinopteri > Cypriniformes > Cyprinidae > Carassius > Carassius carassius. Next base: position 24,862,055 of record NC_081768.1, on the reverse strand, counting down.
AACCTAAACACAACCCTGAAGAGAGTCATCTTAGATCACAGTGAGTCCTGGAGCTGGTTTGGTGCTGCTAGTGGAGACCGTTCTACCATTTAAAAGTTTGGAGTCAGTGAGATTTTAAAAGAAGTCTATTATGCTCACCAGGGTTACATTTATTTTGTCAAAATATTTCAATGTATTTCTAAGAGTTGACATTTATATCACTGTATCGGCCATCTCTGTAGTTTTGACTGCTATATTGCCAACCCCAAATACATAAAAGTGGTCAAATAAAATATTAACTATTGGTATCTGCCTCAGATTTCCTGATAGGTGCATCCCCACCATTTATGATTGTCTTCTGACTCTGATTATTTTGTTTCATGCTTTTAGCTGTATAAACGAGTGCATATTTGATTTGATTAGATCAATATGAAATCCATCCAGTGCATTCATCAGCAGAAAACCTGCAGGCTTCAGGCCATCCTCTACCTCCATTACTGTCCTCCTCCTCCTCTCATCACTCTCAGAGCTTCTTCTCTGGCATTGCATAAGATCTCTGAATCACACACTCCTACGTCAGACTGCAGGATGTTGAGGTTCATGGCCTGCAGCTATTCTGGAAATCCTGCAATCCTCCGCCAGCTTAAAGCATTGTGGAAAGAATTCAGTTGAGTCAGCAGGGTTAAAAAATGACGCGTGTTTCATACTTGCACACAGGACACTATCTCTCAAAGAAACTTGACAATGAAAACAAAGTTTTTTTGTCTGAGGTACCTGCTGCATTTGTGTTGTGATTTCAGTCATTGTGCTCTTTGTGTTTGGTGACATGTGAAGGGGAAGTGTTCTTCTGATGGAGCTGCTGCAGTGCAGCTCTCTGTGGATCCTGTTTAATATAGATTCATTGAAGCTGTTGTCTGTGCCCCAGATTCTAGTCCTGCGCTGCTCAAAAGTGGGTCAATCCCCCATCCTTTCCTCATTACCCTGTGCTGTCCATCTCGATAGACAGGCTCTGTTTAACAGAAACCGCTGTCAGACTTGATACCTCTTCTGAGTGATTTTAAAATGAGAAATCACAGCTAGTTTACTGATTACAATATTTCAGGACCACTTGTTGGAGTTTAGGAGTTTGCCTGATGCATGTGCAAGTTGTATAACATTTGCTGACTAAATGTTTTTTTCCTTACTCTAATAGAACTTTAGAACTTAGTACGACTTTGCAATAGAAGTGAAACAATTATATCTCTTTTTCAGCCTTTCTTCTTTTTGTATATTTTCTCTGTAATGGCTTAAAAAACACAGTAGCAATCAACAAAATGCTTAACACATTTAAAATAAGCAAGACAGTATTTTTCCCTTAGTGAACACAGTGAAATGTAATCTCTAGTTATGTGAACCAAAATAATAATACATAGCAATAAAATAAACAAATATTTCCATACATACCCGCATACAATTTTAAGTCATCGTCAGTTTAAATTATTGTTGCATAGAAATGAAAACTGCCTAATTCAAAGTAAAAAATTGCAAAAGTAGTCTAATAATTTAGTCTAATATTTTTATTTTTTTAGGAAATGTGTCAAAAAATAATATTCACAAAGTTCCTATAATTAATACTTTTCAGCAAGGACACATTAAATGCATCAAAAGTAACAGTAAGAAAACAGTTTCGTTTTCACAAAAAAGTGAGCAGCACAACTCTTTTAACTGATGATAAAGTTCCTTGAGCAGCAAATCAGCATATTTGAGTGATGTGTGAAGGATCATGTGACACTAAAGACTGGAGTAATAATGCTGAAAATTCAGCTTTGCTGTTATATTAAAATATAAATGCTATTTTATATTGTAACATTTCGCAAAATTACAATTTTAACTGTTCATCAAGTTAATGCAGATGAGCATTAGATATCTCTTTCAGAAACTTAAAAAAGCACCAATCCAAAACTGTTAAATGGTAGCGTATATAGTCAGTAAAATATGATATTCAGTAGGCTATATTGCCCTATATTGCTCCAGTACTTGGCCACCTTATTCCAGTCCAGCCATTATCGCCTGTTTATAATTGCAGTAGTGTGTTGGCTTGGCAGAACAGTGTTATTTTCCACAAGCTCATGCAGGGATACAGAGTTCCCAACACACAGACAGACACATGAGTTTCACGGTCAAGGTGAGAGGAAGGTGTTAATGAAACTGTGGTGGCCCAAAGAGCCTCCTAAACAGGAGCTCTGTTTAAACGATGCATTGGTGTGAAATAGCACAGTAAGAGCTCTGGAAATCTTTCCTGGGAGGTTTGCAGGTTGGTTTGATTGACTGTTTTGCCTGCCGCCCATCTTCTCTCTGACAGGTGTCACTCAGGCTGTTTAATCTATTGTGTCTCCCATTCCAGATGCCCCACCCATGGATCGAGAAGAACTGTTTGTCCAGAAACTACGGCAGTGCTGTGTGCTTTTCGACTTTGTGACTGATCCACTAAGTGATCTCAAGTACAAAGAGGTGAAGCGAGCTGGCCTCAATGAAATGGTGGAGTACATCACACACAACCGTGACGTGGTCACAGAGTCCATCTACCCTGAAGCTGTCATCATGGTGAGGGAACACAAACATTGACACATCCTCATTGCTTTTCATACATGGTGCTCGTGCATATAAGTAGAGGTCGACCGATATGGGTTTTTCACTGGCCAGTTTAGATATGTAGAAATCAGGGCAGCCGATGGCCGATATATAAAAACAATTTTTTTGCCCAATATGTTCGGTCGATTTTTTTTTTTTTTTTTTTTTTCATTCATCTCATAAAAGTGATTTTGCGTAAATTGTTATTGCAGGGTACAAGGTAGTAATAGTAGTAGTAGCCCAATTTAGAGTAATACATTGCTTGAGCACCTTCTCAAAACAGTTCTAAAGCATGCTTTTTGCTTACGTTTACTGACAGACAAGTGTTTCCCACAGACTGCAAACTAATTATCTGCCTGCAGGAGGCGCTGGTGGAGCAGAGATATAGCGGTTTCCCTGGTAAACGCTACTTTATCAGGCATTAAGGCTGTCGGTTCTTTTCAAAGATACATTCATATAAAAACATCCACGCTGCATTTTAAATTCGAAACATGAAGCGCTCATTTTATTCAGCGAAGTCTTTCGGAAAATCTGTTTGTGGCGGTCAGTTTTGATATAGTGACGAGCCGTCACAAATAACTCAATGTATAGGAAACACTGGACACTGCTATAAGTCAAATGGCAATAGTGAAACAAAATAAAAGATATTACAATATTACACAGCCTGCTGCTCCTAACTGCTTAAGAGTGCACTGACATCGTGGAGGATATTGTCAGACATACACACACATTTCATGAGGAAAGTTAACATGCACGGTTATAATCAGCCCAGAAAATTATTCTGAATTTAATGTGTTTCTACTTTCACATGCAAATGACTTGTTGCACTTATGAATATGATAACTTTTCAGCATCAATTCTAGTAGGGTAAAATGTAATTATGGCTGTGTTGCCCTGCCATTGGCTGAAGCTGTGTGTGAACAAGCCACTGCTGCGATTCGTTCATTTTGAATGAATCTTTAATGTGTCTCGGGAAGAACGAGTCATCTCAGGGAGTGATTCGTTCAGTCGTGCATGCGCAGAATTCTACAGGTTCTGTTCTGGAATTAGTCTAGTTCACCTGTTTCAGTCAATGCAGTCTGAACCGAGAACTGAAAGAGAACTGATTAGTTCATCTCATGAGTCCCATAAGCTTTAAATTATGCAGTCTGAGTCGAAAAGAGACTTAATAACCAACCCTTTATTACTCTTTGTTAAAACAAACAGTCTATGGTTAAAGCCTATGGGTCTGTCACGTGGTGAAGGAACGACTCAAACCAAAGACTTGTCAGATAAGACGTGAGCTAATCGCAGACTGAAGACCCAGGTAAACAACGAATTAATCTTTTCTGTTTCTTATAGCGTTATAGTTCTGTACTGTTTGTGGTGTGATCAACATTTGCGTAAGTACTAGTAGACATGTTAGGGAAGTAACACATAACATTTTAATTATATTTTGATAAAAAGGAACGAAATGACTCGAAAAAAGATTTGTTAATTTTGCTGAACGAGACTCAAAGGTCTGAGTCGGTAAAATGATCCAAACTTCCCATCACTACTCAGAGGGAGCTCCGCAACAAAGCTTAGCTGCCCACGGTGTGCCTGCCTATAAATCAGCCTAATTTGCAGCACAATTGCCCGATGCAGATTAATTAAAAAATGCCAAAAATCAATCGTTGACCTCTACATATAAGCAGTGTGTGGCTTAGTTCACACCACCCTATCCCTCTTCAGTGGTCAACCCTGATTCTAAATACAATACCGCATTTCAGAAATAACTTGGCAGGTTTCACAAATGTAATAATCTTTTCTTTTTTTTTTTTGGAAAATTGCCCCTTAAATTCAGTTTCCATGGTAACGTTAATCCTCTCGTACCATCTTGAGATCCCTCAGTTGTGAACACACTAGGGTATGCCTGAGTCATAAGAACTCACGGGTAGTGCAACCTATAAAAAAAATTCATAATTCTTCATTTGACATCTGCGGATTTAATCACAAGAAGTATTTTTGTCTGTTTGAGTGCCTGACAGAGTTCATTTGGTTCCTGAACCACGCACACATCTTTTGAGCAGTTGTAGGTCAAACATTAGCTTCTACTGTTTCTTTCCATTTGACCCACGTTGGTTAATTGTTATTAGGACAAAACATGTGGCGAGTACACTCCCCTGCTTATCATAACACATCCTCTGTGACCAATTTACGCTAATAGCTTTTGCCTGACTGATGCAGTGGTGATTACTAGCCAGACCCAGGATAAAATCTGCTCAAGTGTACATGTACACCAGGGAATTATGGGTAATTAGCCGTCATAAATCAAGGCCTAGACACCTGCGTTTCCTTTCAGCCATTAATAAGTCAAAGAAGAGCTCTGCTGGGTCCCAAATAGGGTGTGTGTATATATATAAATATAAATATAAATATATATATATATAGCTAAAGCTAAAAAAAAACTAAATTATATTTTGCAGCTATTTGTGTATGTAGGAATGTGTGTGTGTGTGTGTATATATAAGATTAGATTCAACTTTGTCACTGTACAGAGCCAATGAAATGCAGTTAGCATCTAACCAGAAGTGCAAATAACGGAGTATATAAATAAATAAATAAATAAATATATATATATTTAGACTGCATTAGACATTGTCCGACATTTTGACAGACAAGGTCGCTAAAATTCTGTCATAATCTATTATGAACCTTCATTTTAATTTGTATATTTTAATTAATTTTTGTTCACATTTTAATTTTTAATAATGATCCTACAGGACGAGCATATAGTCTTATTCATTTATTTATTTATGATGAGAACATATGGACAGAGACTGTGCGTCACTTTTTCACAGAACAAGCTAGGGCCGGTTTTTAATAGATTCTCTTTTTTATTAGCCAATATTGATCCTTAAATCCCAATTAATTATGTATTCAGTTGATGAATGAACAAAAGGCTATATAGTTCGCCTCCCAACCAATAAATCACAATGGGATGAAATATGTGTTTTGATTTTGATATGACGCAGTGTTTCAGATTTCTAATTCTGTCCATTTTATTAGGAAATTCAAGCAATGAATACCGTTTTGGTGCTCTTTAATGTGGTGTGATAGATAAATAAATCTTGCAACTGTATTGCAGGACAATTGCAATCACAATTATCTTGCTTTCAGATACTCTGTCCCCTCACTCTCATGCATTAGACTCTCATGTCCCGCTCTCCCGTCTCAGTGTGAGGTGTGAGAGAGAATGTCTTGCCCTCCCTCTCCTGTCTGGAGGTCTGAGTCGACTCTAGTCTGAGGCTGTGGTCGAAACATTGCGTCATCTTGACAGAGAGAGCAGTAAAAGTAACACTCCTGTCCTTCCTCTCAGCCATTTTGGGACACGAGTAATAAACTGTATCTTACCACTTGTCACTTCAGAGGGAGTTGATGTTTTAGGTCATACATATTTAAAGCTTTGGATTCAAGCGAACGATCTCGGCGTCACCGTGGAGAGTGAGGAACTAACTGATCTCTGCTTCATTAGAGATCAGTTTGCACATATTTTTTCATCGCGAATGTTGGTCTTCCTTCAAAACAGCCGGTAAAAGAGTCGCGCGATAACTCGCGTCATCACTTCGACACGGCATTAGATCTGGCTTTTGTTCACACAGCGCTCCTCCCGGGATTGAACCCGGCAATGTTCCTAGGTCCCCGACCCGGGTTCAATGCCGGAATAAATCCCGGGACGTGTTTGCTTTCACACAGAAGGCGACCCGGCAATGTTCCGGCAATTTGCCGGGTCCGATGTGCAGTGTGAAAGGGGCTTAAGGGGCTAGACAGCTAAATTTTGTCCCTTTCACCCGATTGCCATTGAGAAATCTCAGATCTGATTGTAGGTTTTGCAAGTTCAACATGGGTTATAAGTCGAAAGTTGAATGAACGAGTACTTATGTCCTTTCGATTTCTTACAGGTTGAGTTGTTGTTGCCCATAACACGCTAGCATTCTGCTAATGAATGTGAATGTGTATGACGTCATTGACATTTTAAAAGACTTTTTAAAGCAAATAAGTGACTCTAAAAAATCTAACACCCATCAATGTGTAATTTCTTTGCATCTCCTTTCGAATACAACATTCAAATTACTAGACAAAAAATTATATCTTGAGAAAAGTGGATTTTGAGTGGTATACCGCCGTTGACCTCCATTCATTCTGCACTCGTCCTGTGAGCGCCCTCATATGGAATCAGAGTGGAACTGCAACCAGTTCAGAAGCCGGAAGTGTAGTGAGAGTGAAACTTCTCGCCATATTAGACATTCTCTGGATGTATATTAAAAATAAAAAATGCATTCTTATTAAATGTATAGTTTTAACTACTACTACTACAATGTATTAAACATGTTGTAAAATAAGAGGACCCACAAGTGTTATCATTAATCACTTACCCACATGTCACACTGTCAAAGTCCAGAAATATATGAAAAGCATCCTCAGAATAGTCTATCTGCCATCAGTGGTTCAACCGTAACGTTATAAAGAGACGAGAATACGTATTGTACGCAAAAAATAAATAAAAATACAATTGTGTGTTGGTTCAAATCAAAGCATTAATACATGTAGAAAACATATCCTTGTGTCGCAACTGACACAGAATAGCATACACAGTTTACATTCAGGGGATATTCTCCAAAAAAAAAAATTTTGTTAGTTTTCTTTGCATACAAAAAGTATTCTTGTCACTTCTTCATAATGTTCCGGTTGAACCAACGATGCTCTCGGAATAAATCTAAAATATCTTAAACTATGTTCTGAAGATGAACGGAGGTCTTACAGGTTTGGAACGACATGAGGGTAAGTAATTAATGACATAATTTTCATTTTTCAGTGAACTAACCCTTTAACACTGCTGAGCGGTGGGCGTGCCATAAATATAAATATATATATATATATATATATATATATATATATATATATATAGTACAGACCAAAAGTTTGGAAACATTACTATTTTTAATGTTTTTGAAAGAAGTTTCTTCTGTTCATCAAGCCTGCATTTATTTGATCAAAAATACAGTAAAAACAGTAATATTGTTGTAGTGAAAGGTTCTGTCTAGAGTGGCAGGAAGGAGACCAAGGTCGGCGTACGGGGCTCGTGAGACTTTATTTAACAGATTCAAAAATAAAACAAACAAACGCGGCAGGTGCGCGCACTTCAATGAAGTCTCCTCTGCTTCGGTACTGCAGCCTTCTGTCCTTGGCAGCTCACCAGCTTCACTCGCTCACGAGTTCCCGTCTCTCTCGTCCTTCGCCAGCTGTCGCGCTCCTTAAATGTTGGTTCCCCACGCCAATCACTGCAACAAGATCCAGCTGTTACTTGTTTCTCACCTGAACCACTTACCGCCGCTCGTCTCTTCACTCGCTCTCCCGTTGCAGACTTCGCTAAACCACGCCTCCCCCGCCACAATTGTGAAATATTATTACAACTTAAAATAATAGTTTTCTATTTGAATATACTTTAAAAAAAATAATTTATTCCTGTGATGCAAAGCTGAATTTTCAGCATCATTACTCCAGCCTTCAGTGTCACATGTAACATCAGTCTATCACATGATCATTTAGAAATCATTCTAATATTCTGATTTATTATGAGTGTTGGAAACAGTTCTGCTGTCTAATATATTTGATCAATAAAAGGTTAAAAAGAACTGCAATTATTCAAAATAAAAAAATAAAATATAATAAAAGTATTGATTTTATTTAAAAAAAAAAAAAAAGAAAAAAAAATTACTGACCCCAAATTACTGACCAGTAGTGTATATTGTTATTATTATTATTATTTTTTTACTTTTTATTCATCAAAGTATCCTAAAAAAGTATCACATGTTCTGAAAAAATATAAAGCAGCAGAACTGTTTCCAACTTTGATAATGAATCATCATATTAGAATGATTTCTAAAGGATCATGTGATAATGATCCTAAAAATTCAGCTTTGCATCACATAAATAAATGATAATTTAAAGTATAATAAATTAAAAAAAAAATTTTTAAATTGTAATAATATATCACAATATTACTTTTTTTCTGTATTTTTGATCAAATAAATGCAGGCTTGATGAGCAGAAGAAACTTCTTTCAAAAACATTAAAAATAGTAATGTTTCCAAACTTTTGGTCTGTACTGTGTATGTATATATATATATATATATATATATATATATATATATATATATATATATATATATATATATAATTAATTTCGGTGCATCCCTAGTTAAAAATATAATTTGTGTAACAATGTTCCAGTGTAGCAATTGTAATTTTGTGTCAACTTAAAATTATTAATACAACAGAAAAGCCTCTGTAGACACATCCACATAATACTACTACTTACTTGGTCCTAATATTACTGTATAATATTGTCAGAACTCGACTGACTTAGTTTTTATACCTGTAATTTTGTTATTTTCTCTAAGGTCTCTAATGCGTATTTCTTTATGATATACCAGATAGAAATATTACAGTACTTTTAATATATTCTTAGAATAGGTAGTTTCTCTGTTCACATAATGACAGATAATGTGTATTTCTTTCCAGTTTTCTGTAAACTTGTTCAGGACTCTGCCGCCCTCTTCTAACCCCACGGGAGCAGAGTTTGACCCTGAGGAGGACGAACCCACTCTAGAGGCAGCTTGGCCTCATCTGCAGGTGTGTGCAGCTTTATATGATCAACAGAACCATGTCATATTTAGCAAAATCTTCAGTGTATACCCTCAGTAAATGTTGCTGGTCATTCTTGGGATTTTCCCTTTCATTTGCCTGTTTGTATTATGCTGTGAAAAATCAAGGCTTTAACCGTTTTGAAGCAATGGAGATATCATATCACTTTGTTCTACAACCTCCATCAGCACAGGTTGTAAAACTTTGAATTTGGCCAAATGCAAGGTAGCATCATATATGTCCTTTGTGGTGAATCACATGCATTGCACTGAGCTCAGGGGGAAATAGGTTGCAGCAAAGCAGTTCACTAGGTTTCAGAACAAAGTGTCTGCCTCAAATGCTTACAAATCCCATTTGTTCAGGAACTGACAGCATTTATTTTGGTGGCAAATAGGACAAGACAGTTACATTAATTATGTATTAGTATTGAGTGTTATTACTTTCTCACCTCCTCTTTTTCTTTCCTCAGCTGGTGTATGAATTCTTCTTAAGATTCCTGGAGTCACCTGACTTCCAGCCAAACATTGCCAAAAAATACATCGACCAAAAGTTTGTAATGTCGGTGAGTGTTCTTGCTTCTGACCTATAGCTGCATCACAGTTGGTCTTCATTGAGCTTGATACACACTCCCTGCTGTGAGTGTCAGAGATGCCAGCTGCTCTTACAGGTTTTACAAGCGTGTAGCAGTGCAGAGATCAGCACTTGCCTGTGTAGAATACTGTAAGTCGAGTTTAAAGCAAAGGGATAATCACCATGCCAGCATCACTTTGAATTATGGATCAGTCTTTTACCCCCATGGACTGATGGTGACAATGATATCTAGAGAGCAGGACCTAGAAGCATTCTAAGAGTACAACTCATTAGGTATGTTTACATGCAATTAGTTTTAGAATGAATCCAATTCAGTTTATATGAGCCCTTAACATTGCAATGCAATTCACACATTTGTTTACATATGCATTAAATGTGTTCTGAAATCTGTAACCAGTCGCTGCATTCAGAACCGGAGAAGGCCACTTTGACAATGTAACTGGAGCTAACTTGAGTACACTTATTGTTTTTGCAACATCGAAGGGCCTGTTTACACCTGGTCAATGAATGTGTTTTCACTGATCGGATAGCTATCTGATACATAAATGTGTCTCCTCCAAAACAAGTGTAAATCTGATCTTTAATTCTATCACTATATGCAAATTGAGCTGAGTTCACATCAATTAAAGCAAAAGAAATGAGCTGCATTTTATCTTCAGCTAAGTGCAAGATCAAAGACCACAATAGAAATGAGCAAAATGAATACCCTCTGAAAAAGAAAGCATTTCAGAGGCCATTAACACTTGGTTTTTTCACGATTGGAAAGCTGTCTGATCAGAAAAAAGAAAATGTGTGAAGTGACCAGGCCCTAAAAAGACAGCTGACATTTGCCAGAAGAGGTTTTTAGCAAATACTGAGTCCATCTACTGAGAAGTTCATAAGACATGAGACATCAGTCAACATACACATGCTCTTTATGACGTAAAACTTGCATAAAAAAATTAGCATCTTGGCATTGCTCATGTGGGCAAGGTATTTTTGAAACCGACTGAGAAAATAGTTTTCAATTGAGCCATCTATCAGATTAGTAACACATAATTTGGATGTATGTAAACATATATTATTCTAATTACTTCAGGACATCTTATACCTTTTCAGCTTCTGGAGCTTTTCGACAGTGAAGATCCCCGAGAGCGGGACTTCCTGAAAACCATCCTGCATCGCATCTACGGAAAGTTCCTCGGGCTGAGAGCCTACATTCGCCGGCAGATCAACAATATATTCTACAGGCAAATAATCCACCTCTGCTTTTTGCTCTAAAAATTTTCTTATTCATAAACTCTGTAATGGTAGACAGAAACTGTGAGCTCTTAGAAGCAAGTTGAGAAAAGTTGGCATTCGTGAGGAAAAAAGTGAGATGGATTTCTCCTCCAGAATTCATCCATTGAGTCGATGTCCTTGATCTCGCACTGTAGGTTTATATACGAGACGGAGCATCACAATGGGATTGCAGAGCTTTTAGAAATCTTAGGAAGGTGAGTGTGACCACTATCAGTGTTGCCATGACAAACCTGAGAGGAGGCCTTTCTCTTGTTGCTGACTGGTCTCTTGTTCTTCCCACAGCATAATTAATGGCTTTGCCCTGCCACTGAAAGAGGAGCACAAAATGTTCCTCATCAGAGTGCTACTACCTTTACACAAAGTCAAGTCTCTCAGTGTCTATCACCCACAGGTATGCTTACGAAGAACACTCTTTTGTTGAGGACTCTAATGGAGAAATGATAGCTTTTTGGAGGGGTTTGTGATTATGAGCTGTGGAAGCCACAGTATTCTCAGAACGCTCAGTAATTGCATTAAACCACAGTTAGTTCTGAAATGTAATTGGTTGAGTGGTGTTTCAAAAGAGCTTATCATTGAGTACAACACCACTGGGACGTTTCACTGTTATTATCGTTTATCGCTTGTCTATTTAGCATCTTTTGGGACTGTTTTGTTTATATACAAACTCACAATTATGATGAATATGAGCATGACTGCAGCTGAACAGAACATTTGCTTTTGTGATAAAAGTACAATTTTATTTTCTAGCAATGGTAACTAGTTATAGCTCCGTTTCAGACCACGAATATGCACTTTTTTTCTAACAAACTCCTTCACATTTTCTCATTGACCGTGATATTGCAATGTGGTCGAAACACCCATGAAGTTTGCATAACTGCATTAGAAAGAGTACATTTTTACTGGCGTATCACCCCCCCCCCCCCTCTCCTCTGTATCCCTAGTCTGTACTTTATGATTAAGGCTTATAGGTTATGACAATATGCAAAATGGATTAATAGTAAAAAAAAAAAAAAAGTAATTTCCTGTGCTTTCAGCTGGCTTACTGTGTGGTGCAGTTTTTGGAAAAGGACAGCAGCCTCACTGAACCCGTAAGATTTACAGCCTTGCTGTTTCCTGTCACTATTAATAACATTTTCTTTCAGGCTTTTGTGTTTGAATTCTCTTTCCATAGTAAACTTGAGAGGGCAAAGATGGCTTTCTCACAGATTTTTTTCGCCTTCTGCATCAGGTGATTATGGGCCTGCTAAAGTTCTGGCCCAAGACCCACAGTCCCAAGGAGGTGATGTTTCTGAATGAGCTGGAGGAAATCTTGGATGTCATTGAGCCCTCAGAATTTGTTAAAGTCATGGAGCCTCTCTTCAGACAGCTGGCCAAGTGTGTATCAAGTCCGCACTTCCAGGTATTACAGCACAATAGTACTTTTCAAACTCCTTGAACATTGAGAGACCTGTTATCTTACCGTTGACAGATGAAAAGACAAGCTTTTTAATACTAGCATATGCATTCGTAACAATGAAGTCAAAAGTTTACATACATCTTGCAGAATCTGCAAAATGTTAATTATTTTACCTAAAATAAGAGGGATCGTACAAAATGCAAGTTATTGTTTATTTATTACTGACCTGAATATGATATTTCACATGAAAGATAGATGGAAATATTAATAATTTAAATTATAAAAATGACCCCGTTCAAAAGTTTACATCCCCTTGATTCTTAAAGGGATACTTACCCTCATGTTGTTCCGAACCCATAAAAGCTTAACACTTAAACACAATTTAAGATATTTTGGATGAAAACCGGGAGGCTTGTGACTGTCCCATTCACTGCCAAGTAACTTACACTGTCAAGGTCCAGAAAAGTATGACAGACACGTTATGAAGCGAAGAGAATACTTTCTGTATGCAAAGAAAACCAAAATAACAACTTTATTCAACAATTCGTCTCCTCTGTGTCTCTTCATCACCATAGCAGCATTTTGGAGAACATGAGCTGAACACAGGCAGCTTATGCTCTTCTGTGTCAGTCGTGACACAAGGATACGTTTTCTGCGCATATTTATGCTTTGATTTGAAAGAAAACAGCGCATCCTTGTGTCGTGTCTGACACAGAAGAGCGTAAGCTGCCTGTGTTCGGCTCATCTTCTCCAAAATGACGCCACGGTGATGAAGAGACACAGAGGACACGATTTTCACCCAAAATATCTTAAATTGTGTTTCGAAGACGAACTAAGATTTTACAGGTTTGGAATGACGTGGGGGTAAGTGATTAATGACAAAATTTTCATTTTGGGGTGGAGTATCCCTTTAATACTGTGTTGTTACCTGAATGATCCACTGTGATAGTTTTGTTTAGTGATAGATGTTCATGAGTCCCTTGTTTGTCTTGAACAGTTAAACTTCCTGCTGTTCTTCAGAAAAATCCTTCAGGTCCCACAAATTTCTTGTGTATTTGATCCCTTTCCAACAATGACTGTGTGATTCTTCGATCCATCTTTTCAGACAGATGACAAAAAAAACAAAACCTTCCAACAGAATGAAAATGTGTACATTTTTGTTATTTTTCCTAAATATCTGGACTATATGATATGATACGATGCTAACTTTTGACTTCAACTGAATTTAATGGTCATGTGTGCTGTAGGTTGCTGAAAGAGCATTGTATTACTGGAACAATGAGTACATCATGAGCCTGATCAGTGACAATGCCGCCAAGATCCTTCCCATCATGTTTCCCGCTCTCTACAAGAACTCCAAGAGCCACTGGAACAAGTACAGACACAAACTTCCCAGCCTGATTTTACATTAAGACAGATCATATTCAAAACACCAGAAGAGAGGAGCATTCTGTTCAAATGTCTGGACTAACAGAGCTGTGTTTCGTCCTGCAGGACAATCCATGGGCTCATCTACAACGCTCTGAAGCTCTTTATGGAGATGAACCAGAAGCTGTTTGATGACTGCACTCAGCAGTACAAGGCTGAGAAGCAGAAGTAAGTGAATGAGGGGAGGGAGTTTGTGTTGCTCTCACATGATACTTGTCAGCCAGTTGTCATTTATTTCACATAGTAATAATGTCTAAATAAGCAGTTTTCTTTGTTTTGCTCAAATTTCTATAAACATTTTTCTAAGCAAGTACATATAAGTGGTTTTCTCAGATGTTACCTAAACTCTTTGTTGTTTTACTGTTATTCTCAGAGAGAAGTACAAGCTAAAGGAGCGGGAAGAAATGTGGCATAAAATTGAGGCGCTAGCAAAACAGAACCCTCAGGTAAACACCCGCCTGCTAGCTATCACAAGTTATAAATTTAGTTTATTTTTTATGATACTTTTATTCAGTTGAATAAATCAAAGTGAGAGTAAAGACTTTGTAGTGTTACAGAGTTTCACTGTTTCATCAAATGAAAAACTATCACCATTTTTCTGTTTTCTGCATTGAGAATGTTACTTTAGCATATCATAATAATAAGTATCATGTGATACTGAAAACTGGAGTGATGCATCACGAGAATAAATTCCTTTTTAAAATAAACTCCTTTCAAAAACATTTTTTTTTAAATCTTTACAACTGCAAACTAAACAGTTGTGTACATATGAAGTCAAACAAATAGGACACGGTCAAACTCACTGAAGTCATACATGTGTATAGATATATTAATTAAAATCATTAAAGAAATGAATGCTATTAGGTGCACAAGCTTAAATATTGCTAGTGGTTTAGATATTACCTTTATTGCCAAAGCATTGTCTCTAGCTAAAACAGCCTGGTTCCCTTAATTACTGATAAATATAAGGGGGAACTTGTTTTCTCTTTCTCTCTTTTTGCTTTACGTAATTAGACTGAATTAACTGCAAACTACTCCTGATGAGTGTAATTACCACAGCTCATCTCTCTTGAGTCACCAGTGTGCTCTTGAGGGCAAACACTAAGGCTACGTTCACACTGCAGGCTGAAACGACCCAATTACGATTTTTTTGCCCCTATGCGACCTGTATCTGATTTTTTCATGACAGTCTGAACGACACAGATCCGATCTTTTCAAATGTGACCCAGGCCACTTGGGTATGTGGTCCTGAATCCGATACGTATCCGATCTTTTGAAATGCGACCTCCGTCTGAACGGCCAGGCCACATGTATCCGACCCGTACGTCATTGATACGCTACAAACGTCATAATTCTGCGTTGAAGTAGGCGGGAACGAGAAGATAAACTGATGAATTCTGTGTTAGTGAAGCCACTCACATCAGTATCCCACCACTCCTGGCTGCGACTCCGCACCCACACGTTTCTCTGCACCGACGTTGCTAACACTGCTCCACAAACCGCCATGGCCAAAAACCTTGTTCTCCTCCTTCTTTTAAATTTTCTTCTTAAAACGAGAAGATTGTAATTGTGCTGGCTCTGTTGGGAAAATAACTTTAATATTCCAAAAAGAGCTCCGCTGTTGACTACACTGTTGTTGACATCCATGTTTAACGTTAGCTACTTCCGCAAACAACGAGTGACGTCGTTGAGCGTTGAGTACTCTTCTGCTCATGCGGGTCACTTCTGGGTCATATCACGTTCACACAGGAGATCACAAAAGGTCGCATTTAATTGGAAATGTGAACGGCCTTGCAAAAAAATCGATTTTTTTCAAAAAATCGGAATTGAGCAGTAAGCCCTGCAGTGTGAACGTAGCCTAAAAGAGCCCAGACTTAAATCAGATGTGATGAGGGATCCTGTCAATGTGTGTTGTCAGCTATACGTTTATGGATTTTCACAGAGTACAAAGATTCAGCTGCGGCCCGGTCTGGCTCAAGAGGAGGTGAGTCATCTATCTAAACATAATAGTTATGTATTCATCTTACTCTGTGTTACTTTCATCTTTCCTACCAAGCTGTGCTTGGGTGTAGGCTGAACAAAAATCCTACATCAGTAATTCAGTATCACAGTTTTACTGGGTTTATATTTGAATAATCATACAGTTATGTCTGTTTTGGCATAATTCAGTAAATTAGATACTTTGAAAGGTGCTTTATCTTATCTGATCAATTTTTTCCTCAATATATATACGTATTTTTGTGATGTTATGGATGCAAACAAAAAGAGTATTCATAATGAATAATCTGGATCAACATTTTGTAATACGAATTGAAACAGTAACACTAATTTCTTTTTGGATGAGCCATATCCAAGACCTTCATAAAACACAATTCTGTATCAATGCAGCAAGTTGTTACAAACAAAACATTGGGACAGATGTATGTTTAGATGTGAACTGAGGACATGCTTGTTTGTATGTGTGTGTGTGTGTGCAGTATATGATGTATAATGAAGGAGGGATGCCCCTGTACTCAATGGAGACAGAGACCCCAACAGTCGAGGACATCCAGCTGCTAAAGAAAACTGTGGAAACAGAAGCCACACAGGTACAATCAAACACATAACCCTGGACTTGTCAACATGAACGTTTGTTGCACAGCGTAGGTGCCAAACTCATTTCTAAACGTTTGGTGTAGGCTACCTAGTGCTATACATGCTTTTCTGGACCTAATAAAGTAAAAAAATCAACTTGCTGCTTTAATAACTAACACTGTGTAAAAACACCAACAATATCCTTTGGTTTGGATATCTTTTGCTGTAATAAGCCACCTGAAACCAAACGTGTGTTAATGTTTGGCCTAAATTAAAGAAACTACAGCTCTAATTTTAATTTTAATTTAAGGTTTGCTTTTCAGTCCAACAGCATCAAATCAGTGTTAAAGGGAAAGGCTTAAAAACTATGTGTTCTGCTGAATGTCAAAACTGAAGTATACTTTGGGCTCTAGTCTAGCTGCAAGGTGCACTGTCTCAGTAATATAACCGTTCTCCTTCCAGGGGGTAAAAGAAATCAAGAAAGATAAGGTTTTGATGAGGCGAAAGTCTGAGCTGCCGCAGGACGTGTATACTATAAAAGCCCTGGAAGCTCACAAGCGAGCAGAAGAGTATCTGACGGCCAACCAGGAAGCCCTCTGACCGGGGAGCACCGCCACCCTCCACCGCGCCTAAACTGTCCCTCTCATCTTGGTCCAAAATCGTCGCCTGCTGTAACCCACCTCTCTATTCCTCTGCCTCTATCCATACTCTTCCTCCCTCGCTGTTGGAGAGCCCTGTCTGTAAAAATCCAGTCCGCAGAGCAGTGGAGAGCTCCCCTGAACTCTGTCCCACCCCCTATGTGCGCACAAACGCTTTCCAAAGTCTTCACAAACACATAGCTGCTGATCCTCACATCCAGCTGAATCTGTTAGAAAGCAGTGTGGGTTACAAATAATCAAAGTATGCTCTTGTTGTGCTTTGTTTTTTCTCCACACTCCACTTCATTTTGCCAAATTTATGCTGTCTCCATTTGTCCGCATGCTCCCGTCCCATTCTTACCACTGCTTGAGAGCTTCTTCTGGACTCCAGTTCACTGCTGCTGTGAATCTGTTTGCAATGAAGGGGCCACACTTAACTAAGTGAATCATGTTACTTAAGACGGAGTAACAAGACCGTGACCCTGTGTGAGGGCTATTCTTGACAGTCAAACAAAAAACTACATGGAGCAACTTGTTCCTTACTAAGAAGCTTTATGAATTAAACGCAAATTGGAGATATGGCCATCAATTTCAGATGCTTTCCTAGATATACACCTGAAATAGTTTCTCGGTAGTGGCCTGGTGCTGTAAATGCTTCAGGTAGTCATCTGAAGAAGTCATTTTTGAGTTCACGGCCACATATTAAAGAGGCAGAGGCTGAAGAGTTCGACCTCATCCGTTTGCTGTTTTCCCAGTGATTGAGCTAATGATCGTCAGAAATTAGAAAAAAGGGAGATTTAAGCAATCATCTCTATATACACCACCAGCAGAGCGCTTGATGAAAATGCTGTAAAAGTAGTAGCGGAAAAGACAAGAATGTGCTTTAAACACATGCACCAATCTGTGTTTTTATTTCAAGACTGATACCTCTTTAACCGATACCCATCATCTCGGAACGTCCTTTATTTTGCACCGCCTAGCTTCAGCAAGGTGTCTTGGTTTTGCTTCATAGGTTTCTGTGATGTATGAAAACTAGACAAGAACGAAAAACATACTCCCGTCGAGTCTTTAAAAAGGCTCGGGAACTACCGTTATGTCCAAAATAGTTTATTTATTTTTTTCACTTTAAAGCACCTAAGCAATATTTTGTTTCCAGGAGTAAGAACAGAATGGAGGACTTGCACTGGTCTAGTGTATGACCAAGCGCTATACAATCCTCCTGGTAGGACTATATACTTGCAGAGAAAAGATACTCGCTTACCTGTCCAGGCTTTATATATGGAAAACCAACAGTCTGCAGTGGCTGTTGCAAATACTTGTGTACTGTATATTGTCATGTATACTGCTTATGATTGCACCCTTGCCCACCCCATTCCCTCTACCTGCCCTAAGTTCATCTTTTCTTTCATTCTGTTTGCTTGATCGACTCCATTCTGATGCATGATGTCCCCTCTCTGTTGTCACTTTGATCATTCCAATAGTGAGGGAACACTTACTCCTCCCACAGGCTGCTGGACAATGCGAAACGGCTTCGCGTTTTTAGCTCAAAGGTCTCGCTGTAATTCGCCCAGATGTCCACTTGCTGTGCATTCAAGCTGCTACACTTCTTCCATCGCTCCAAACATGCACATACGTTTCGACTCGTGCTTTTAAAGCCTATTCGTATGGAGTGAAGAGGTGAAGTCTCAAAATCATTAGCTGTTTGAAGTGTTATCTCCGCCTATCAGCGTATGGGAATGACCTATCCGTGCAATCAAGAGCATGAATTGCCAACTTTGTTGCCTCTAAATAATAGACCAAAACATTCCAGAAACAATCAGAGGCAACTTCACTCTTGAACGCATCATGCTTCCTTTCTCAGTGCAGCTTGACAGGCGGATGGGGCCATGTTCAGCTTGTCCGGCAGCAGCAAGAAACTAAGAAAGTATGGGTCTCTCCACACTCATCCGTCCCTTTCCCTCCTCTCCCAGCCCTCCTTCCCAAGTCTGACACTAATCTCAAGCTGCTTTCCAGGTCATATGTACATATGTTGTACTTTAATTAGGTTGAGCATTACATAGTATGAAAGTCATATTTTGTACAGATGTTCATGTATGTACAGAACAAAAATAAAGAAACACAAAAGATGTAACGGCCATTTGTGTTGCTCCGGCCGTGTGAAAAATATAAAGGATCAGTCACTCATTGCACAGGTATCAACAACAGTCAGATTAATGGAGATGTGAGTATTACAGAGATGCACCATTACATGTGTATACAGTCATACAAAAGCAACCACTAAGTTTAGTGAAATTCTTCACTTTACAAAAAAAAAACAGAAAGCAAAAGAACACTGCATCATTAATACAACTGGGTTCAAAAGCATTTGGGATGTTTTTAGGACAGTTTTTGCCTACTCTGCATCAACTGGACACTGGCTGTGCATCGGTTCAAAGGAAATAAAAGGCAAGCTATTAGATTTCAGTCCACGGTTTGAATAAACCACAACTAAAGTGATGAATGCCCTTTGATTTGTTTGCGATGTCAGAAGCTCTGTTTCATGTTTCTGCAGTAGGTGAGATGAGGCTCTTGAAAGGGTTTCACTTGCGTTCCAGTCTCAGGCCTGCAGAGCTCTGTCTGGACTCAAGCGTCTGCTGGACCATGTGCTTCCACTGGTCATCAGAGATCTCCTGGGCCCAGGCAGGGATTCCCAGAGTCGGCAAATTTACTGCCGCCATGGTCCTTTTCACCAGCTCAACGTGATCTGTGAAAGAGAAACTATTAAATATACTGGTACCTAACATATATTGGTACCTAACTTATTGATAATAGCTAGTTAAACAATAATCGCTTCAAAAAAAAAAATGTTTACATAATATCTGTTTGTGTACTGTGTATATTTATTATGTGTATATTAATACACAAACATGCATTTAAGAAAAATATTTTACATTTTTTATTGAATATATTTATGTGATATAATTTGTATGAATATAAATATATACACATGTAAATATTTTCAAAATAGATGCTATATGTGTGTCTTTATATATACTTAAATATATAAACAGTGCACAAACATGTGAGAACAAACTTTTATTTCCAATGCGATTAATTGTTGGACAGCACTAATTGTTAACACATTTTATAATGCTAATATCAACCAGTAAATGTTGGTAGATATTAGAGCTTTATTATTATTTTAAATGTATCTATGTTGGTATAAGATAATGGGTATTTTATTGTGCATACTTATTTTGTATTTAGTTTACCTTTGCTGTCATCTACCGATCATTTTATATCTTTAAAAACACTTAATATAATCTATGGTAGAGAAAACAAAATGCAGAATAATGTGATGCCTTACTTAAACTTTTATTAGGATTGACTTTAGGGTTTTATTTTACATTTAAGGAAAACAGTACAGACTTTTAATACTACACAGTGAAAGGCCACAACATGGATCATCTGTTTGTCAACTTATAAACTAAATGTTGACTGGGTGTTTAATTATTCCACCAGTTATTTCCAACTGCACATTTTCTGTATTAAATACTGTTACTGAAGCTTAACATTTTTTGTTATTTCATCATTTCACCTGTTAATTCCAATTGCGCATTTTAAAAAAACTAACAAAAAACTAATATTACTCTGTTAAATTCAACAAGTTTGGTTGTGCATTTGTTTTTTATAAACAGTGCTAGTATTACTAAAATTAAATTCAACAATTTTGTGTACTTTACTAGTATTAAGTTGTATTCTTTATAATGGCCATTTAAAATATCAGTCAACCAAGTCGAGTTAGATTTACAAGTATATAATTTTTCACAACAGCTTAAGAGAAAATCATGTTACAATATCTTAAAATCTTCATGGATTATAATCACATTTAGCATATTCAATATCGGTTATGAGATGATTTACATGATACTTTAAACAAAAACACAAAAAAAGCTTTTTTTTTCTTTTTAATAGCAGATTTGTTCTATATTTTGGTCCCTCCCACTGACAGAACTCATGCACCAGTGTGTGTGTGACCCCAGTGTGAAGTCTGCTCTTGTCCTCACCTGGATCCATGGGAATGGACGCATGGCTTCGTTGGGCAGCAGCTCCTTCAGGATCCTCCTCTTCATCGCTGTCAGGAGGAGGCGCCTGGGGCAGGAACAGACCCATGGCCTGCAAAAAAGATCATGATGTTGACAAGCAGTTCATTTATGAAAGTAATCAGCGGGTAAACCACCCTGGTTAACCAGAAAGCCTCCCTGTACCTCTATTCTGTCCTGGACGTCCTGCAGCTGCTCTGTGGCGGTCCCCTCGTCCGCGGGCTCTGTGTGTGAGCCGTTCATCCCGTCCGGGTCTTGATTCAGAGGCTGGTAGTAGTATCCAGTAGTGTCCTCCTCCTCCTCCTCCAGGTCCTCCCCGCTCCACTCCTCCGGCTCTGCGGGCTCCGAGGGCTCTGAGGCCCGCTCCTGCAGCTCCTCCTCGGGCTTCGGTAAGATTCTCTCGGGACCCATCTCTCCGGCCCTCGCCACTTCCATTCACCAGCGGCTAACAGACACAGCGAGACCTTCAGCTCTGTTAAACCCCTGCCCGCCTCTTGACGTGTGACAACATATGTGTTTTATACATGTTAATATGTAACTTGCGTTGTACAGGGTCAACATCCACCTGTCAAAGTAATCTTGCGATTAAAATCCTGTTCCAGGATATTGACTAACGAATACGACTGTTTACCACACAAAGAAAGCTGTTGTAAATAATCTGAGATTATTTTCTCTTACCTGTTTCTTCTGTGGAGCTCTTTTATCCAAATGTTTTTAGCAGCTGTATCTTTAGCTGAGAGCTATTATGTGCTTCCGGTACTGCGCAGAAACACAACTGCGCATTGATTGCGTCACGTGCTAAGCGACTGAATGTTAAAAAAATAAGCGATTTTTTTGTTTGTTTTCTTTTGTTGGTAATCTCTGATTTTTTAAAACGTATTTTAACCTTAATATCAGCTTCTCTTCTATTTGTGTTCGTGAATCCATGCTTTTATTCTGCTTTGTCCTGCCTTTGTTTTTATTGTATCATATTTTATATGTTTCTCTGTTCATCCGCTGTATGTACTTTAATAAACTGTATATTTAAAAAAAAAAAAAGCAAAATACAAAATATATCAAATCTTTTAATTAATAAAACATCAGTTGTGTGAAGAGTTAATGGATTTGTTATTTTCTTGTGTTTTAATCTCTCGTTCTCTGTCTGTGTAATTATTATTGAGTGCTGTTTGTTTTATGTGCTTGTATATCAATAAATAAATAAATGCAACTAACTGCAGAGATGTAGTCAGTCATTTGGATTTGTAGCCTAAGTCGTTTGTATGATTTTCATTTTGAACCTAATGATTTGGGTACATTTAATGTATATTAAAGCAATTTTTGAAATGACAAACTAAAGAGTTATACATCTTAAACATTAACAATGTATTTTTTTATTTACTTTATTTAGCAAATTATAGTTTGTCATTTGATATGTGGCCCTTGTTCTACATGTTTCTTATTATTTCATAAATAAACTATCTAATAATTAAATAATTATGAGTTAATTGTAAAAACCAATGAAAACATGTTTTGCAATAATGCGTTATGACGTGTTGTGAACGTCGCCACACACACACATACACACACGTCACGGTGGCGTTTCTCCACGTCACGTGTGTTTGAGCGGGAAATGACCTGCTGCAGATCGTCTTGCTTTTTCCGGTGAAAGCTGCGAGCTCCTGTTGAGGAAAACCACTCTTGTATTATTATCAAATAGGACGAGACATTAGCTAAGTATGAACATATATTTTTGCGGAAGCATCCGCGGAGGAAGACAAGACGTGAATATTTACCAGAGAATAGTGCATAAGTTGCAGCAGTATGGCACGGTTTTGACGGAGCACGTGAGCTCTGGTAGTCTGTCTGAAAAGGGTGATTCACTTCTGCTCTCTTTAGCGCTTAAACGCTTCTATTAAACGGTTATTCCATATAACAGTTACGTAGTAATTTTTTACAAAATAAGACCTAGCAAATAAAGTGTGATGGTATTAATAAAAACATTTTTCCGCCAAACAATATTGTAGTTCCACAGAAACTGTTATGCTTGCCGAGCAACACACAGACGTAAACAAACAGTGTACAGTGGGGCTCGAAAGTTTGGAAACCCTTGGCTCTTAATACTCTGTGCTGTTACCTGGATGATCCCAAGACTGTCTTTCTGTTTTGTGATGATTGTGCATGAGTCCCTTGTTTGTTCTGAACAAACTTATACTGAGAACTGTTCTTCAGAAAAATCCTTCAGGTCCTGCAGATTCTGTGAACCCTTTTCAGCAGTGACTATGATTTTGAGATCCATCCTTTCACACTGAGGACAATTGAGGCACTAAAAACACAACTATTAAAAAAGGTTCAGACATCCAGGAAACAAGATTCATTAAGAGCTGGGGGATGAAAACTTTTGGAATTTGAAGACCAAGGAAAATTGTACTTAATTTGTGTTCCGGAAAACATACAAGTATCTTCTGTTGCTTACGAAGGGCAGAACTAAATGGAAAAAAAATATATTTAAAATAAGAAAAAATTGGCCATCTTCATTGTGGTTAAAAGTTAAAAGTTTTCACCCCCCAGCTCTTAATGCATCTTGTTTTTTTGTGTGTGTGTTGTGTACTAAATGTAAACATCTTTTATGTACAATATCTTACTCAGGACAGTACTAAATAAAAAATAACAAGCATTTAGTATGATCTCTCTTATTTTTTGAAGATTATTCACATTTTCACAGATTCTGCAAGGGGTGCCCAAACTTTCGAGCCCCACTGTTTGTTTGTAGAGTAATTTACAACAGCTTCGAACGCGGCTCAGCCAATTAGAATCAAGGTCTGGAACTATGTGTTTTATAACGATGATCGCAGGTCAGCACTGAACACTGTTTGCTTGTCCAGGTGAAGATGCGGCTTTGGATGGAGATAAAGCCATTCATGATCGAGATGTGGAGTGGCTGATGAAGTCTGATGGTAAGAGATCATATGACACGTTCATAGTTTTGACATTGCAATTAAAAGTGTTGTTCCTCTGGAACTGTAATAATATAGTCAACCGTTTTCAATCAAGTGGCATTTATAGATTTTGTTTATAAAGGTTTCAAGTGAAGTGAATGTGGTTCTCTACACCTGTGGTTACTCTGCTGGACACCTGTGTGAACTTGAGCAGATACTTTCACGAAAGTCACCAAAACCTCATGGAAACTTTAATATTTTGTTATCCGCTGTAGTAATATTCATTTTGAATTGTGATTTACAGTGTCAGTTTTCTCAGTTCCTGGAGGGCCACAGCTCTGCACAGTTTAAACACACCTGATCCAGCTAATCAAGGTCTTCAGGGTTAACTAGAAACTAACAAAGAAGGTGTGAGTTAGAGAGAATGGTATAAGTACTTCATGGGTCACTGTAATTTACCCTGCCATGAAATAGTCCAAATGTATTTCATTCCATACTATATGGACCATAAAATCCCTATGTATCAAATATGATACAAAACACTTATGCATAAAATAAAAAATAAAAAAAATTCTCTCTATATATATTTTGTCCATACGTACACTAAAATAAGTAAATAAATAAAAATAAATACAACTAAAACAAGTAAATAACGTCTTAATTTAGAGGCCCTATCTGAGCTGATAATGCTGATATGTATATGGCGAAAAAGTTCTGCTTCATTGAGAATCAATGAGGTCTTTATAACAAACTACTTCCATAAAATGCATATAAATATGAGTTGTCTCTCTATATCTCCAGGTAATGTGTCTTAATAAGATAAACTATGAATGAATGTTCAAAACATCTAATGCAATTATGGGAGATTTAAAAATGAATATTCCTCAATAATATTTAATTATATTTGACACTCAATTTAACATGATTATAATATATTACATATTTTAAGTTATTCTTACATTTACATAAAAAAAAGAAATAAAAAAGAAACGTACCAAAACTTAAAGAAGGATATATTTACAATTACAAAAGAAGGTCTTTTACTTTAAACCTTTTAGCATTAGCCATGTTCTTCGTTGCTCTTGACTGTCTTGGTTCTGTTGTATCAGTGTTGTTTTCGGTCTCGTCTCAGTGATCGTAGCGGAGGTGACACAGCCGTCTTTAGGAGTGGGTTATGAGCTCGGCCGAGCTGTGGCACTCAACAAAAGGGTTTTCTGTCTCTTCAGACCTTCTTCTGGAAAAGGTATGAAGACTTTCTCCCACATCACACGTGACACTGGTTTTGACAGGTTTTATGAGATTCACAGCAGGTGTTTAGACAGATATCCACATAGATATTATTCATCTCCCTCCCTCCAGTGCTGTCTGCCATGATCAGAGGAGCGTCCACAAACTCTCTCTTCCAAGTCCAGGACTACACAGAGGAGGAAGTCGAGAGTATCTTGGAGAAATATTTTGATTCTATCGCCAAGAATTGATTAGCATATTTCAGCAAATCATAACAGATAAGCACAACTTCTGTATGCTTCTCCTCTCATTTTAGAAAGTCAGTAGGACTTGTAAATTAAGTGGTGTATTGCTACTTACATGTGAATAAATCTTTTTCAGCTAAACACCGGTGTTACACTGGGTAATATACGGTTAATAAATTATGGTGCATAAATATCACACTGTGGGGAGTGTCCAGAGAAAAGGTTGAGATCCACATACTGTCATTGTTTTGAATTGTCCACCAGGGGTCACTTGATGTCTTTTTACTAAAGTATTAGAAGTGCACAGATAAAGTAGGTTAATTAAATTCACAAGTTCAGAATGTCACAAGACAAAGCAAAACGTTTTCTTTCTTTTTTTTTGGCTCAAAACTGTGTCAGTCAGGCATTATGGCACTGTTTATGTCTTCATTATGTGATAGTCAAATTCAGGGGCTAAAAGGGATGTAGTGTGTTGCATAAAGTTAATTTAATTGTGGCAGGGCAAGACATTGTTTTAGACATGGAGTTCAGCTTTTACACAGTTAAAAACTTTAATACACAAGGATCTGTATAAAAATACACATTACAATAAAAAACAAATATACATTTCAACAATAAATTACATAAATTATATTTACACGTAAGGATACTGTTGTTATTGTATAATTATCTATCACAAAAATCATCGCATGAAATTCATCTTACTATACTGCTTAAAAGAGCATCACTGTAATGTTAAAGGGAACATTGCATTGCCATTTAAAAAAAATCACAAAGCAAGTACTCAAAGAATAAAACTTACTTAGTATATACTCACATTGAAATATTTTACAGTTTGAACACTTGGCGAAAATGGCTACACACAAACCTGAAATTAAAAGCTCTTTTAGTAATATGGCTTAATTGTATACATACAGTACTAAATTAACACACGATGGAAGTTTTGATATATTTGAGTGGTTCAGTGCTTCTCTTTATTTGACATGCAGTCCATTAGTGCTACTGTTTACTCTGAGTACAGACGTCATATCAACAAATACAGAAGCTCTCCGGCTGTGTGTACCTTGAAGTCAATTTGATACAGCATCTGCAACTCACCTCACCTTCATAATGTGACATACTGTATTCCCTGGTGATACAATATATTAAAATGAGAAAGAGTAACGTGTGATTAAATTTTATCAATTTTTAACCGACTGAATATTGGAAAGTGCTCTCCAAATGGAAATCAAGAAAGCCCTGAAGCCCTGAGAAAGTCTATTTCCTCTAAAATAATTCTCTTGATTTGTTTATTTTTATAATTTTATTTATATTTTGTAAAACCTTACAATAAAGACCCCATTAGTTGACAATACCTATTGCATTTACTAAAAGTTACTATCAATGAGAAATAAAATGTTTACATTATTATTTATTAATCTTAGTTGTTGTTAAAATATAGTTCAGGTTAGCTTAGTCCTATTAAATAATATTAAAAGATACTTTTGAATTTAATTACTAATGTTGAAATGGAAATTAAAGGGATAGTCCACCCAAAAATGAAAATCTGATGTTTATCTGTTTACAGCCAAGATGTAGGTGACTGCTTCTTCAGTAGAACACAAACGAAGATTTTTAACTTCAACTGTTGCAGTCTATCAGTCTTATAATGGCAGTCAATGGGCTGCATGGACTTGAGAGTCAAAAAAAACATACACAGACAAAACCAAATTAAACACAGCGGCTCGTGACGATACATCGAGGTCTTAAGACATGAACCGATCAGTCTGCTAGAAACTGAACAGTATTTATATCGTTTTATACCTTTGATGCACTGCAATGTCCCACTATCCTGAGCGCGTTCACAACATGTGGCATGTGACGCGTGTACGTGCTCTGGCATAGTAGACGGATATAAGTAGATGCCTCATTAGTGACTGTTTCTATGGGCCACGATACGTTCCAAAATGGCGGATGCGTCAGCATATCTGGAGCGGTCGAAAAGGGCCTCTATACATATCTATGATAGTAGGCACATGTGCAGAAGCGATCTGTCGCGCATATACTTACACTTACACAGTGCAGAGAGATTGTGGACGTGTTCACTGGCACTGCAATGATCTAAATATATTTTATATATTGTATATTATTATATATCTAAAGAAGTACAGATCATCACAATGGAAGAAGATTTTGATACATCATCAGACAACGTGGAGTTTTTTGCCCAACCATATTTATTTGACGTCACGCACCATATGTTGTGAATGCACTCAGGACAGTTGGACATTGCGGTGGATCAGAGGTAAAAAATGATATAAATAAATACCTGTTGTTTTGTGTCTTAAGAGCGCAGGGTTTCATTTGGTTTGGTCGGTGTATTTTAATTTCTTTTTTATTCTCAAAGCCATGCAGCCCATTGACTGTCATTATAAGACTGATAGATTGCAACGGTTTGAGTTAAGAATCTATCCCTTTAATAATTTTTTGCAGAAAATTTTTCACCGTTAGTCTGTAAGTAACCTTACTGTAATGTTAACCTTTTTTTTTTTTCAGTCTTAAAAATGTTAGCACCTGGTGACCAAAGTTACATGATTACTGTTAGCTAGAAAGCATTTTTCTGTTATGGTGCCTTTGAGGAAAAAAGGTTAAAGACCCAAATAAAATACCAGAAACAAAAATTTTCATTTCATATAAAAATAAATCCCTAAAATTTGGGGGAGGAAATCGATTCCGACTCTCCATGGTTCAAGTTTTCCAGCAAAAGTAATGCTTGGTGAGAGCTTTTTTTTTTTTCGGAGGCAGAGTAAGTACATTTTGGATGAAATATTACAAAGACAAGCATCTCTTTTATCTTTAGAAAATTTTTCCAAAACCAGGTACGGGTATTATTGATTTCATGTTGTCTCTCGCTGACCTAATGTTCCCTCAGCAGTTCATGCCTCACTTGTGGCATCTTTAATAAAATAACACAACTAATTGGTTCTTTATTTCTGTGTAATCCTCTGGATATGACCACCTGCTTCTTAGCGACCAACTCTCAGATTAATGAGTACCGTCTTTATCTTTTGAGAGGTCAGAAGGGGTCTTTTACTTCAACAAGAGCAGCTGCATGATTTCTGTGGCTAAATGATGTCTGTGTTCAGCCTCTTCTTCTCAAGCTCAGCTGGAGCCGGAGCCTGGAGGAAGCTGATTTTGCATTCCTGTTGTGCAGGCACAGAGTTTGTTCGGCATCGGTGGAATGGGCGATGATGAGCGGGAGCTAGTCTGCACTGACAGCGAGCCGATCGGTCCTGGCAATGTCCGCGCAGCACCAGACCAGCTGTTAGTGCCACCATGGCCAAAGTCATGCCCCCCAAAACCAGCAAGATGATGAGCTGCAGCTCTGACAGCCCTTCTGCCCCATGCTGAGTCACCACTGAGATTTTGAACGACCGTCTTTCATCCCCATTAGGAGTGGTCCCATGGGACCGATTGACTGGGGCAGGTTTGCTCAGCATAACTATGTCTCCTTCGCCCCTGAATGGAGACACTGCTTGAGGTCCTGACTCCCACACGGGAATCTCGCAAGTTCTTCCAGTGAACCCTGGAGAGCAGAAGCACTGGAAGGTGGAGACTCTGTCTATACAGCGTCCTCCGTTGAGGCAGGGCTGGCTGGCGCAGTCGTCCAGGTTTATGGTGCAGAAACGGCCGGTGAAACCCGCAGGGCACAGACAAGAAAAACGGTTCACGCCATCCAAACAGGTGGCGCCATTGGCACAGGGGCGCATCAGGCAGTCATCCATGTTGGTCTCACAGCGGGGCCCCGTGAAGCCAGCCAGGCATCGACAAGACAGTTTTGGAGCATAACCACCCAGATCCTCACAGAGACCACCATTCTTGCAGGGGGACCTGCAGCAGTAAACGTAAGAATTGAAAATACACTGTATTGCCAAACAGATTGGAACATCCCATTCTAATTAACAGGTTTGGCTACTTTAGTAATTTCCATGAGTACAAACCTTAATGTTTAAAGATATAATACAATCACATAGCAATTGTCTGGACAGGACCCTTTGCTATTCTAACATGACGGTACCTCTGTGTATAAGGCAAGGTTAAATTTTTTTTGATTCAGTCAGTGTGGAAGAACTTGACTAGACTTCAGAAAGCCAAGTCCTTATCCCAGCTGAACTCCTCTGGTGTGACTTTAAATGAAGATCTTGAGCAAAAACCCATCACCAAACACCAATGAATTGTATTGGGACACCCCCTCTTTAGAACGGAAAAATTTCATGAATTGATGGATGTATATCTTGAATGCAACATAAAGGCCAAAGTATACTTAGGTTTTTATGTGTACACGGGTGTGCATGCAGTGAGTATGACACAAATTTCATCATCAGCATAGTATACACTTACTGTATGCATGTAAGTCAATTTTTTTTAATTATTCATACTTTGTATGCTTAGCATGCACATGCACCTTGATTGTTTTTATTCCACTAATTGGCTGAAGACCAAATATTGCTACAAGTGTGATTGCATCATATAATAATTGTTGTTAATAGTGTTCATTGTCTGGTTGACTAAGTCTTGTATTAATTTTTCTGAAAATGTCTGTCATATGCATATAAACTGACAGTCACCACTGACAAGCTACTACTTGAAATGATTTGTATCTTAAAAAGTGATATACAAATAAACTTGAATTGAATTGAAGAGATGGAACATCAAACTTTTGGAGGCTGTGACGACAAAATACTTTTTTTTTTGTGACTAGATTAACACTTGCCCGCAACTAAAAAGGTACCAAAACTAGTATAGAGATGAAACTTTGTAGTGTTTATATTGCAACCGCCTGAGTTTGGTCACGTTATCAAAAGGAGTATACTTTCAAATGCTATGCATTCAGATATGCATGTACAGTCGTGGCCAAAAGTTTTGAGAATTACATAAATATTAGTTTTCAAAAAGTTTGCTGTTAAACTGCTTTTAGATCTTTGTTTCAGTTGTTTCTGTGATGTACTGAAATATAATTACAAGCACTTCATGCGTTTCAAAGGCTTTTATTGACAATTACATGACATTTATGCAATGAGTCAGTATTTGCAGTGTTGGCCCTTCTTTTCCAGGACCTCTGCAGTTCGACTGGGCATGCTCTCAATCAACTTCTGGGCCAAATCCTGACTGATAGCAACCCATTCTTTCATAATCACTTCTTGGAGTTTGTCAGAATTAGTGGGTTTTTGTTTGTCCACCCGCCTCTCGAGGATTGACCACAAGTTCTCAATGGGATTAAGATCTGGGGAGTTTCCAGGCCATGGACCCAAAATTTCAATTCCACTTAGTTATCACTTTTGCCTTATGGCACGGTGCTCCATCGTGCTGGAAAATGCATTGTTCTTCACCAAACTGTTGTTGGATTGTTGGAAGAAGTTGCTGTTGGAGGGTGTTTTGGTACCATTCTTTATTCATGGCTGTGTTTTTGGGCAGAATTGTGAGCGAGCCCACTCCCTTGGATGAGGAGCAACCCCACACATGAATGGTGTCAGGATGCTTTACTGTTTGCATGACACAGGACTGATGGTAGCGCTCACCTTTTCTTCTCCGGACAAGCCTTCTTCCAGATGCCCCAAACAATCGGAAAGGGGCTTCATCAGAGAATATGACTGTGGCGGGGGGGGGCGTGGTTTAGCGAAGACTGCAGCGGGAGAGAGAATCAGGAGACGAGCGGTAAGTGAGTGGTTTGGGCAAAAACTATCAACACCTGTTTCTTGTTTCAGTAATTGGCGCGGAGAGAGTATAAAACGCCAGGAGAGACAGAAGCAGTCGAGAGAGAGACGGACTGCTGACGTGAACCGAAAACGGGAACCAGAACGAGTAAACCGGAAGTGTTGTGCGAACGTGTCTGTGTTGATGTCAGAGTAAAAGTCACCATTTGGTGTTTGTGAACTTTAAGTTATTTTTGAGTTAATAAATACGTCAGCAGTCCAGCCGACCCCTTTGTCCTCTTCCTTTCCTCCCACGAACTTACTACACTGGTGCCGAAACCCGGGAAAGGAAGAAGGAGTGCCGCCGCTATGCAGAGTCCTTCCTCTACGCCATTTGCGGACGTTATTTCATCCCTCGCGGCCCTACATCAAGAGCAACACCAGGCCCTGCTGGACTTGAGAACGGATCAGGAGCGGCGATTCCACGCCATCCTTCAAGCCCAGCAGGAGGACCGTGAGAGGTTCCGGAGCTGGATCGACCGGGAGGTTCGCGCCGAGGGCACGGGACCGCCCGCGGTTCCCACTCATTTACCCCTCCACATGATGGGACCGCAAGATGACCCAGAAGTATTCCTAGAACTGTTCGAGAAATCCGCGGAAGCGTGCGGCTGGCCCCGCGACCAATGGCCAGTCCGACTCATCCCCCTGCTCTCGGGCGAGTCCCAGGTGGCCGCACAACAGCTACCGGTGGCGAACCTCCTAGTCTTCGACGACCTAAAGAGGGCCATCATTCAGCAGGTCGACCGGACCCCAGAGCAGCACCGCCAGCGCTTCCGTTCCCTGGACCTGGGGGAATCCGGTCGGCCCTTCGCGATGGCCCAGCAGCTCCGGGACTCCTGCCGCAAGTGGCTACTGGCCGAGGAAAGTGACGTGGAGCATATCATCAACCTTGTGGTGCTGAAGCAATTCATCGCTCGGCTTCCAAAGAAGACCGCCGAGTGGGTCCAGTGCCACCATCCCACGTCGCTGGACTCGGCCATCCATCTAGCAGAGGACCACATGGTGGCGTGCCCAGGGGTCGGCGAACCACTAACATCTCCCTCTCTCTCCTCCCCGTCTCTCTCTCGACCTGTCCCCCTCCCTAGGTCCCGTCCACCCGGCCCTCCTCGTGTCCCGCCCCGCCTGTTGGCGTTGCGGGGACCCGGAGCATTTCGTGGACAGGTGTCCAGTGATGGAGGTGGGGACGATGATCCGGGTCCCGGACGTCACACAGGTCACCCCCGGTCAGGTTGGCGAGTACCAAATACCTGTGAGTATCAAGGGGGGTAAATATCCGGCCTTGGTGGATTCAGGATGTAACCAAACCTCAATCCATCAAAGCCTGATTCAACCAGGGGCATTGGATATAAGACGCGTGGTTAAGGTGCGGTGCGTACACGGGGATGTGGTAGAGTATCTGGTTGTCCCAATTGTTATTCAATTCCGGGGACAAAAGCATAGTGTAGAGGTGGCGGTTAGTCCCCACCTCCGGCATCCGATAATTTTGGGAACGAATTGGCCCACATTTACGGTTTTATTGGGGTCGTTATGTGCGGATGCCTCTTGGGGAAATAAGGCACGGAAGGAGACCGCGTGGGTACAGGTGGGAGAAACTGAGCTAGGACCGCTGGGTTCTGCTTCAGAGGAACCGAACGAAATTGGGAGACTGATTCTCTCGGAGCGTGATGACTTTCCTCTGGAGCAGTCTCAGGATGAGACATTAAAACATGCGTTTCAACAGGTCCGCTCCATCGATGGCCAGCCTCTCCAACCTGCCCTCCCGCTCACCTATCCGTATTTTGCCATTTTAAAAGATCGTTGTATCGAGTGACCCAAGACGCTCGGACAAAAGTGAATACAACCCAGTTGTTAATTCCGAAGAGCCGCAGGGAAATGCTTTTCCATGCGGCTCATTCTAATCGTATGGCGGGCCATTTGGGACAGGCAGCAACACTGAATCGCCTCATGACCCGTTTCTTTTGGCCGGGCATTCATGGCAACGTGCGCAGGTGGTGCGCGTCTTGTCCGGAATGTCAGTTGGTGAACCCACCGGCAACCCCAAAAGCGCCTTTGCGCCCTCTTCCCTTAATGCAGGTCCCCTTCGAGAGAATTGGTATGGACCTCATCGGGCCATTAGAGCGATCGGCACGAGGACATCGCTTTGCATTAGTCATAGTTGATTATGCAACACGATATCCTGAAGCAGTGGCCCTCCGCAACATTTCAGCTAAAAGTGTTGCGGATGCCCTGTTTCGTCTTATCTCTTGGGTGGGGGTTCCGAAAGAAATCCTCACCAATCAGGGCACGGCGTTTATGTCACGTACGCTACGCGAACTGTACGGATTATTGGGCATTACATCGATTCGAACTAGCGTCTATCACCCACAAACCGACGGCCTGGTCGAACGGTTTAATCGCACACTTAAATCCATGATCCGTAAGTTCGTTCATGAAGACGCCAAAAATTGGTATAGGTGGCTAGAGCCCTTGTTATTCGCTGTGCGAGAGGTCCCACAAGCCTCCAAGGGGTTTTCCCCCTTTGAGCTTTCTCTATGGACCCCAGCCCCGAGGGGTGCTGGATGTACTCAGAGAAACTTGGGAGGAGGGACCATCTCAGGGCAAAAACGAAATTCAGTATGTGCTGGACTTGAGAACAAAACTCCACACGTTGGGGCGGCTATCAATGGAGAATTTGTTACAAGCCCAGGACCGCCAGAGCCAGCTGTATAACAGGGGAACTAGATTACGCAAATTTGCACCGGGAGAGAAAGTACTTGTATTACTCCCAATGTCAACCTCTAAGTTAATGGCTAAGTGGCAGGGACCGTTTGAGGTCGCACGACAAGTCGGAGATCTCGATTATGAGGTAATACGGTCCGATAGGAACGGGTCCCGTCAGATCTATCACCTCAACCTCCTAAAAAAATGGAATGAGGTGGAATCAGTGATGTTGGCAACGGTGATTGGGGGGGAGGATGATCTCGGACCAGAGGCGAATATCAAACCACAATCCCTCGACCTGGCTCCAGGTGGAGATCACCTCTCGCCGTCCCAACTCACTGATTTAACGAAATTACAGGCAGAGTTTGCCGACGTCTTCTCGTCCCTACCGGGCCGTACTAACCTGATTCAGCACCATATCGAGACCGAGCCGGGCGTGGTAGTTCGCAGCCGGCCGTATCGCTTACCTGAGCACAAGAAAAAAGTAGTTCAGGCTGAATTAGGCGCTATGCTTGACATGGGGGTAATAGAAGAATCCAATAGTAACTGGGCGAGCCCGATAGTTTTAGTAGTCCCGCAGCTGAATCCTCTTTAGGAGACGATCCTGGCGCTTGCTGGACTTTCTTGGATGCCCTGAAGCCTTCTTTACAAGAATTGAACCTCTTTCCTTGAAGTTCTTGATGATCCTATAAATTGTTGATTTAGGTGCAATCTTAGTAGCCACAATATCCTTGCCTTTTTTATGCAACGCAATGATGGCTGCACGCGTTTCTTTGCAGGTCACCATGGTTAACAATGGAAGAACAATGATTTCAAGCATCACCCTCCTTTTAACATGTCAAGTCTGCCATTCTAACCCATTCGGCCTGACATAATGATCTCCAGCCTTGTGCTCGTCAACATTCTCACCTGAGTTAACAAAACGATTACTTAAATGATCTCAGCAGGTCCTTTAATGACAGCAATGAAATGCAGTGGAAAGGTTTTTTTGGGATTAAGTTAATTTTCATGGCAAAGAAGGACTATACAATTCATCTGATCACTCTTCATAACATTCTGGAGTATATGCAAATTGCTATTATAAAAACCTAAGCAGCAACTTTTCCAATTTCCAATATTTATGTAATTCTCAAAACTTTTGGCCACGACTGTACATCAGAACGGAAGTATTTTTGGACTTAAAGGGATACTTGGGCCACAAGGATGCGCAGTTTCTATGTGTATTTTTGCTTTGATTTGAAAGAAAATAGCGCATCCTTGTGGCACTGCTGATACAGAAGTCCATACGCAGCATATGGTGATATGGAGAGACAGAGGAAACTTTTGACAAAGGAATTGTTGAATAAAGTTGTTCTTTTTGTTTTCTTTGCTTACAAAAAGTATTCTCGTCACTTCATAAAGTTATGGTTGAAACTCTGATGGCAGATGGACTATTCTGACAATATTTTTCATACTTTTCTGGACCTTTACAGTGTTATTCACTTGGCAGTCTATGGGACAGTCTCAAGCCTCCCAGTTTTCATCCAAAATACCTTAAATTGTGTTCTGAAGACAAACTAAGCTTTTACAGGATTAAAAAACAAAATTTTAATTTTGGGGTGGAGTATCCTTTTAAGTCCCTGCTGCCAAATACATAATACAAATATAAATTATGAGGAATTTTTAGTAAATGAAAAGCACTGAATCATAGGAGTGGTTACTAAATTAAAAAGACTCACTGAGCTACAAATTATTGTTAATATGCCTATATAAACACCATCTGAAAGAACTGTATTACATGTATTTTAAATGTATAGACTGCTGAATGATGTAAATTCAATTTCTTTTCTATAAATATTTCTTGCTCAAAAGTACATAAAAAATGTTTTTTTAATGAAACTTAATGACTCGGTACTGGAATCACAATGGTTAAAATCGTTATGATTTCCTGTTCTATTGCCATTGGTCGAGTTCACCCTAAGGTAAAGCCATTGGCTGAGCCATGTTGAGCAGGTCAAAACTCTCAACCAAACTGTTCTTACAAAGAGTCTTGAGGTTTACACTTTTGAGGTGAACCAGTCCTGTGAATGGCTTATTTACTTAGTTGTATCTGCATTTAAAACCTTTGACGTGAAAAACACATCCACATTTAAGTGATAAGTCCTACTCTGCTGATCACAAGCAGTTAGTTGTGATGGGTCTGAGGTCTGTGTGGTGCACTCTGGGTGTTCCCCAAGGATCAGTTTTGGGGCCCTTTGCTTTTTAGTATTTACATTTCCCTATTGGCCAACTTTTAAGAACACTTGGTCCTAACTTTTACTTTTATGCCGATGACACTCAGATCTACCTGATTCATAACCTGATGTCAATATGCCTGTGTCTTTTCTTTCTCAATGTTTTACTGAGATTAAAAAATGGATGTTTAAAAAATTCTGTCTAAACGGTGACAAGACTGAAGTGATGCTTATTGGTTTACCTCACCAGTTGTGCAAAGCAGAGTCCGTAACCTTAAGTGTGGATGGATCTGCTTTAATTTTAAACTAAACAAAAAAATCTGGGAGTGATATTTGATGCCAGTTTGACATTTGATCCGCATGTCCGTAGCACAGTCAAAACATATTTTTTTATATGTTTTATATACTAGGACACGTGCAAGGGAGCACATCACACCCATCTTGGAAAAATTGCACTGAGTTCCTGTTAGTTTTCGCATTGATTTTAAAATTCTTATTCTCACTTATAAGGCCTTGAATAATTTGGCTCCTTAATATCGGTGTGAACTTTTAACCCCCTACATATGTTCTACGCTCTTTTGAAGCTGGTCTTTTAACTGTTCAAACAAACTATGGGTGATCGGGCTTTCTCTTTTTTTGGCTCCTAAGGCAGGAATTCCCTTCCCTCTGAGATTTGAAATGCAGAATCCCTTAGTGTTTTTTAAATCTTCCCTTAAAATTTACTTTTTAAGGGTAGCTTTTACGTGATTCCTTTGTTTTTTTTATTATATAACAATACTTTGTATTGTTTGGTTAGTTCTTTACTGCCTGTATTGTGTGTATATTTTAACTTCATATTTTCTATATGCATGTCAAGTGCTTTGAGATGCTTCTTTTAAAGGCATTATATAAAATAAAGTTTATTATTATTACATTTGTGTTCCCAGGCTAAACCATATACTGTAATATTTCAAGTAATAATTTGTCTTCTATAAAACTGTGCAGCAACTGGTCCAGTCCTGCAGCATGGTTTCCCTGGAAACCTCTCGGTCAGTTTGTTTTGGTCTTCATGGGTAGAACAGCGGGGGCCGAGCTGCAGCGTTTCAGTATTAGCAGTCTCTTACAGGGCCAGTAATGAGCCCATTGAATTACATGATTGCACTCTGGAGGCTGCAAATTGACCAGGCTTTTGTGCTGCCTGTGTGTGTCTGGGCTTGTGTGCTAATAGACTAAGGATCACAGCTTAACAAAATGTTTACTTGGAGGTCAAATCATGAACAAA
The DNA here is from genome assembly GCF_963082965.1 of Carassius carassius. Taxonomy (NCBI): domain Eukaryota; kingdom Metazoa; phylum Chordata; class Actinopteri; order Cypriniformes; family Cyprinidae; genus Carassius; species Carassius carassius. The sequence goes on along the minus strand of NC_081768.1, from coordinate 24,824,514 downwards.
AAATTACTCACTGATCTTACACAAAACAGGTCATTGTAATGCTGTAATCAGAAAGTCCTGCTAAAAATGGCTCGCTCTGTTCTTCTGAAGCATTGTGATGATAGGCCGGTGAGTTTTTGAACACACAAAACATGCATTTACATTAGAAAACAAAAAAGGGGGAAAAAACACTTACTTGGTCTTTTGGCAGGGCCCTGTTTTCAGTTCACAGTCCCGCCCATGAAAGCCTTCAGGACATAAGCAGCTGTAATCCCCAGAGTCATTCAAGACGCAAGTAGCCCCATTCTGACACGGCTGCTCTCTGGAGCACACGTAAATATCTGCGGAAACAAGTCAGCGCTGTTATGTCGATCTATTAAAGCATTTGCTACTTAAGGTCATGAATAATTAATCACCTTTGTTGCAGAATCTGAAACTTAAAACAATAAAACCTGAAAATAAAATGTTTAAGAACCATAAAAAATATGGTTAAATTATATTTACCTATATATTTATATTTAAATATAATTAAATTATGTAAAACAGAAATATGAAAACTAATATAAAACAAAATTACTAAAACTAAATAATACTAAAATAACCAACCCATGCTCAATGTACTGTAAATACGTGACTCTGGCTACATATCTGAAAAATGGGTTAGAAATTTCTCTGCAGTTTCCAGATTAAATGAACACTAGTGGCAATAAAACACCAACAACTTTTATTCCTTTTTCACACAAATGATTACAGGGGAAATTATCAATGAATAAAATAATAATTTGTGATGACTTCAAAACCCTTTTCCCAGCGCGTTGTGTAAACAAATACATTTTAATGTTTGTGTCACATAATCAGCTCCATAAGCATGGTTTTCTGACATAGTAAACTTGCTCGATAGCTCACCTAGTACAGCACATAGGTGCAAGTTCTGTGAAAAATGTATCCCAACACTCCACAAAAGAGCTTAAAGTCTTGTATAAGTTGCTTAAGCAAATGCATTTTTACTGTATCTTACATTTGCTTTTGTTAACCCACATCTAAAATGGAGAAAAGTTTATATAGCTTATGGCCTTTTGTGGACGTGCCAATTGACAAGTGCAGCAAAATGTACCCAGAAAAAACATATTTCAGATTTTGCAGAAATGTTGCGTATTCCCAAAGAGCCTTGGTTGTGACTAGCCTTTTTCATGCCCTTTCATTTATTTCTTGGGTATATGTTTAAATACATGGAAATAATATTGCATTTCTTTAACAGAATAATCAGTGCTGTCAGGTTAATCTACAAAGATTAATCACCTTTATCACAGAAACGTCCCCCCCACCCGTCCATGCATGTGCATTGCCAGGGCTGATAGCAGGTGCCATGGACACATCCGGGCATTCGCACACAGTCTTCACACCGCGGTCCACCCCATCCCGGATCACACCTGCCACACGGAGGCAAGAGTTAGCCCTGCATGCCATGTTCATTGTATTGTTAACCTGTTTACAGTGTTCTTCTGCAATAGTAGTTAGCGGGAACAGGCTTGCACAGGTCAGATATACTTCAACAACATGACGCCTGAGAGCCACATGAGCCCATATTTCACTCTCATGAACCCACTCACCTGCAGTCACCGCTTTCAGCACACTTTCCATGGCCGAGCTCACACGTGCAGTTACTGGCCGAGGGTGTTGGAAATGTTTCTACTGAGGAAAATAAAACTGTGAAGAGAAGAGTACATTTAATAGGTTGTTAGGTATCCTGTTGTTATTCATTTTCTTTCTTTTTTGCTTTGACCATTATACAGTTGAGTTACTTCATAACAGCAATCCTCAATGATAATTCCTCTTCAAATTCAACAAGTCCTTCAGATCACATAACAAGCTCTAGCTTGTGTGTGAGAGTTTGTCACTTGTAGAAGGCATGTGCGATCAGTGTCACTTTTCAACAGCTTATGTAGCATGTCGAGTGTGGTAAACAGCAGCTAGTGCATACTAAGATGCACATGCACGTTGATCTTGCCTGAAGGAAAGCTAATTTATTGTGACAAACTTTCAGTGAGAGACAATCAGGGGAAGACAAACTGTTATTTAATTAGTTATCTTAAAGGGATAGGTCACCCAAAATTGAAACATGTGTCATCATTTACTCACCCTCATGTTGTTTCAACTCTGTATGAGTTTCTTTCGTCTGTTTAACACAAAAGAAGATAATTTGTTGTATAAATGTTTCAGGGAGCCATTGACTTACTATGGGAGTCAATGGGTAAAAGAAACTCTTTGGTTACTAAGATTCTTCAAATGATCGTTTTGTGCTCTGCAGAAGAAAGAAACTCATACAGGTTTGGAAAAACATGAGGGTGAGTAAATGACGGCAAAGTTTAAATTCTTCGGTGAACTGTCGCTTTCATTTGCTATATCAGTACTCCATCTTGGTCAGTCTGATGGTGAAAACGTACGGTGCATTATTGCAGATTAATATGAAGTAATTTTAACAGTAATACAGTAAAACATTCCCCTAATTGCATTCTTTATTGAGAGTAATGAGGACAAATGCTGAAGGGAAAAGGTGTTATGAAAATTGCCAGAATAAAAAAATAAAATAAAATTGTGTGTGTGTACACACACACACACACACACACACACATATATATATATATACACACACACACGTGTGTAATAAAATATTGATATATATTATAAATAAATATTATAAATAAAATATATATAAAAATGACTAAGCATGCAAAATATTATTTATTTTAGAGAGAAACTGTAGCAGGTTTTCATCAAAGTCTGACCGGGAGAGTGGAAAGTTTATGCGTGTTCTTTTTCCATCCATAATAATCTACATGTACTTTTAAAAGAAAAGTTTTATGAAGTGTTACAGGAAATGATTCACCCCGATCTCCATCATCACCATCTCGACTGAGTGATTTAGCATTCTTGGCCGTGCTTATCCAGTATTGGGTTTTGCGCTACAGTGGATGTTAGTGCAGGGTGTGTATATGTGTGTGTTGGGGGACGGCCAGGAAGCGCGTGTGTCTGTGGTGATGGGCACGAGGGGAACGCGTGCGGTGGGACGAGAGGAATGTGCTCATGTCTCCGCCCGTATGAGCTTTGCCCGAACATCACAAGAATTCACCATCGCCCAGGGCCCAACCCCTACATGCCTTCAAACCCGGTGCTCACAGCCAGCCTCTTACATCACACGTCTCGTCTGCGTTTCCACTAAATGGACTAAATTATACTTTATAGCCAGGAAGTTGCGAATAATTATCAATGTGCAGATCACATGTACCCTTACGAGCAGGTTGTTTACCCCCATCTGACATGCTCACTTAATAGTGTGCCTATTTCAGATAAAGGCTGGTATGTGAGACACAATGCATGGGTAAGCTCATATTCATTCAGTGGTGCTGGAATGGGAAGCATTTCCCACGTAATCTGGCCAAGTGTAAGACCTGTATTCCTGGAAACACAGAGCTTTGAACAATGCAAGCCTGGCTTTCCTGCGCTATCAGTGCAACAGCTGAAAAGTACAAACTGATAACAGAGAGCAGCCCAAACAACAACATGAAGCGTAATCTCTTAAACACAGACAGCTGCAGGATTAGTTTAACATTTCAAACCAAGAGAATCTGTTCTCGTAATGATTCTTGCTGTACAGCTCAATAAGACATGAATGGAAAAATATTCTCCCTCTTGCTCAAAGGTAATTTACATACACAGTGGGGTCCAAAAGCTATTATTTATTTATTATTAATTTAACCTGGTGAACTATTTCTAGGTCACTAATCAAATCAAAAAGTAAGTCATGAAAATATTATTTCTGAATGTTTTTTTTATGTTTAAAAATGTTTTAAATTGTTATATGAACGTTATGGGAATGTTACTTTTGAATGTTCTCTCTACACTACACAAAAAGTAGTATCATTTTTAAAAATGTTAGATGAATATCCAACTAAAAAGTTTCCAATAAAAAAAAAAGCGTACCATGAATGGTTATAAATATTTTTGCGCTAATGTCTTGAGAACATTCAGGCCCAGATGACTTTAAATGAACATTCTCAACATTAATAACATAATTAACATTAATGTTTGTTAACTTTGAGTGAACATTTCTAGAACCTCAGCTGAATTTCTGAGAATTATTTGAAATGCTTTGACTCTTATTTCTGGACTACGTAAAAAAAAAAATTGCCATAATATTATATATTACAGATAAATAGTATGAAATGTCTGATATTTAAAATAGGATTTTACCAGCAGTGAAGATTGGATTTGCGTTATTTTGCCTGGCGCACAGAGAAATTACAAGTAAAAAATTTTTGCAAGACACAGAGCTTAATCGTACCTTATGAGGTGTTTACACAACACACACACACAAAAAAAATTGATTCTGTTCATTTATTCTACAATGGCGTTTTGGGGACCGGAAAATACAAATTTTCGAAAACTGGTTTCAAAGTACAAGTGTTTGAAAACAACACTGTTATCATCTCCGTGTAAACTACAAACACATGAATTTGTGAAAATGGTGAAGTCATGCACAGCTGCTTGGTAATAGAAGCACATTCCATTAGCTCCCGCCGCAAAGTATTTGTGCTGAGATGAACAGCAGAGGAAGTTTGGAGCTCTTCAGCAATGAAATCAACAGATTCTGACTCACTTTCTGTGGTCTTCCTCTTTGTGGCTAACTAAAACACATGAATTTAATAGTTAATCACAATACTTTTGTCCATATAGTGTATCTTATGACCAAAAAGAAATGATACTGAATTAACTTTTTAGTGGATCTGTAATTGCCAATACATTTTTCTATGGACTGGGATTTCTCCAACTTGTGAGCGAGGGAGCAAGTGAAGAATGGTAATCATAGAAATGCAACATATGGAATATGTAGAGTAGAACATTTGCATAATTCAATAAACACGCTTACACGCAATATACAAAGCAATTTTCTTATTTTCTTTCCTTGCTGTTGTCCAATTGCTCTCTGCATTTATGGCAGGTTCAAAGCATGCTTTGGATGACAAAGACTGGGAGTTGTTTAAATCCAGGTTGGAGACAGTGAATACTTCATACGTAGTGAACACTATAGAGTTTTAAAGAGAAAATGAGTCCGGGTGTGACGGCAAACAGAAGTCAGATGATCTCAGAGTGCTGATAGACGTGGTGCAAATAACCTCTTCTTGTTCAAACTGGAGGAGTCTGTTCTAGAAAAGCCTCCAGGCTTAATTCTGTAGTGCGTGTAAATATTTTGCGATCACAATGGTTTCGAAATAATATGATACAGCAAGAAATCTGAAAATGGGCCATGAGTCAGTTCAAGTTGTTTTTGTGTGATTCAAATTTGTTAAAAATATGCAAAAAGATTATATATATATATATATATATATATATATATATATATATATATATATATATAGTATAATATAGCCTAACAAAAAACTGACAGTATTTTCAACTAAAAGAAGCCATGCTGCTTATTTAAAATAACTTTTTAGATGCGCAGATCTTTGGGATTTTTACCAATTGACATCAGGTTAAGAATTGTATTTTGCAAATGATATGTATGCATAATTGGAACATATTGGAGTAATTAAGATGAGAGGAATCATAAAGTTTCTTTGTTTTGCTATTCTTGTAATGGTAGATCTATGATCAGCTTAGGCTTACAATGCTTTTGGGAAACGCAGCCCTTTACATGTTCCTAAAAGGTTTCATGAGATTCACTCGGACACCTGCTGATTTGATCTGTCATGTTCTGATTTAATGGGCACTGATTGATGCTGAAGATGGATGTGTGATCTGTCATAGTGAACATTTCAATTGTTAACAGTGGCTGTGTTTCCTGGGGTTCAGTTTATGATGGCAGTGCAACAGGTGTGACTGTCTCCATCCTCCAGTCTTTGTGGTTCACCTCATGGGGTCCTCAACCAGACACCGCAAGTGCGTGGGCTCACTGCATGGGAAAACCAGAGTGATCTAAATTTATTCCTACCATGAAACCCTATATCCCCTCTCTCTCCAGAACCCCCGTGGACAAGCTCAGTGCCATGGGGCCAGTGAAACATGCAGGTGTGGGTTTCCCTTCAGTTTTAACCCTAGACGGGCCACATACACACGCCAAGCTTATGCATGTGTGTCTAAGATCCCACTGGGGAGCAGGTGGAGTGTAATGGAAGGCCGGCTGGACAGCGTCTAAAGGAGCTGAGGAAGAAGTAACTAGATCCATGCGAAGCAAAGGATCATTCAGCCTCAGTATCCACTTAGCCGTTTGCACTGCTAGAAAAACATTTTGCCAGGACAGACAAGCGAGGACGGATTATGATCCTGTGAGGCTCCAGAGCACTAGTGTTGGCTGCAGCATAGGCTCATTGGAAAAACATAAAATATATATTTACTGTACATACAATTCAGTATGTACCCAATTAAAATAAACAGTAGCGGCAGTAAAACACCAACTTTTATTGCTTTTCACACACGTTTTGTTTACAGGGTAAATTACCAATTAATTTTATGATCTCAAAACAGTATGACTATATCATGCTCATGTCCTTCCAAGCACAAAATAAAATATTTTGTATATTATATATATAGACCAAAAGTTTGGACACACCTTCTCATTCAAAGAGTTTTCTTTATTTTCATGACTATGAAAATTGTAGAGTCACACTGAAGGCATCAAGGGTTATTTGACCAAGAAGGAGAGTAATGGGGTGCTGCCCCAGATGACCTGGCTTCCACAGTCATCGGACCTGAACCCAATCGAGATGGTTTAGGGGTGAGCTGGACCGCAGACAGAAGGCAAAAGGGCCAACAAGTGCTAAGCATCTCTCTGGGAACTCCTTCAACACTGTTGGAAGACCATTTCAGGTGACTACCTCTTGAAGCTCATCAAGAGAATGCCAAGAGTGTGCAAAGCAGTAATCAAAGCAAAAGATGGCTACTTTGAAGAACCTAGAATATGACATATTTTCAGTTGTTTCACACTTTTTTGTTATGTATATAATTCCATATATAATTCCACCTGCAGGAGGGAGCGCAAGGGGACGGTGCATAGTGGATCGGGCGATAGTCGAGACCCCCGACGACCCGATCTCTGGACACGGAATCTGGCTTTAGGGACGTGGAATGTCACCTCGTTGGCGGGGAAGGAGCCTGAGCTTGTGCGGGAGGTCGAGAGGTACCGAATAGAGATAGTCGGGCTCACCTCCACGCACAGCTTGGGCTCTGGAACCACACTTCTTGAGAGAGGCTGGACTCTCTACCACTCTGGAGTTGCCCATGGTGAGAGGCGGAGGGCTGGAGTGGGTTTGCTTATAGCCCCCCAGCTCAGCCGCCATGTGTTGGAGTTCACCCCGGTGAACGAGAGGGTTGCTTCCCTGCGCCTTCGAGTCGGGGATAGGTCTCTCACTGTCATTTGTGCCTACGGGCCGAACGGCAGTGCGGACTACCCGGCCCTCTTGGAGTCTCTGGGAGAACAGTGTTCTGTTATTGGATTTCTGTGCTAACCACGGTTTGTCCATAACGAACACCATGTTCAAGCATAAGGGTGTCCATCAGTGCACGTGGCACCAGGACACCCTAGGCCGGAGGTCGATGATCGACTTTGTAGCCGTGTCATCAGACCTTAGGCCATATGTCTTGGACACCCGGGTGAAGAGAGGGGCGGAGCTGTCAACTGATCACCACCTGGTGGTGAGTTGGATCCGATGGCGGGGGAGGAAGCTGGACAGACTCGGCAGACCCAAACGTACTGTGAAGGTCTGTTGGGAACGTTTGGCCGAGCCCCCTGTCAGAGAGATCTTCAATTCCCACATCCGGCAGAGCTTCGACCAGATCCCTAGGGAGTCTGGAGATATTGAGTCCGAGTGGACCATGTTCTCCACCTCCATTGTCGCTGCGGCTGCTCGGAGCTGTGGCCGTAAGGTCTCCGATGCCTGTCGAGGCGGCAATCCCCGAACCCGGTGGTGGACACCGGAAGTAAGGGATGCCATCAAGCTGAAGAAGGAGTCCTATCGTGCCTGGATGGCTTTTGGGACTCCGGAGGCAGCTGACAGGTACCGGCAGGCCAAGCGGACTGCAGCCCGGGTAGTCGTGGAGGCAAAAAATCGGGCCAGGGAGGAGTTCGGTGAGGCCATGGAGAAAGACTATCAGTTGGCCTCGAAGAGATTCTGGCAAACCGTTCGACACCTCAGGAGGGGAAAGCAGGGCCCTACCAACACTGTTTACAGTGGAGATAGGCACCTGTTGACCTCAGCTGGGGATATCGTCGGGCGGTGGAAGGAATACTTCGAGGATCTCCTCAATCCCACCGACTTGTCTTCCGTTGAGGAAGCAGTGGCTGGGGACTCGGAGGAGGACTCGTCCATCACCCAGGCTGAAGTCACCAAGGTAGTTAAAAAGCTCCTGGATGTTGTGGGGCTGTCTTGGCTGACACGCCTCTGCAACATCGCATGGCGGTTGGAGACAGACTGGCAGACCGGGGTGGTGGTTCCTCTTTTCAAGAAGGGGGACCGGAGAGTGTGTTCCAACTATAGGGGGATCACACTTCTCAGCCTCCCCGGGAAAGTCTATGCCAGGGTACTGGAGAGGAGAATTCAGCCGATAGTGGAACCTCGGATTCAGGAACAGTGTGGTTTCGGTGGAACACTGGACCAGCTCTATACCCTTTCCAGGGTGCTGGAGGGTTCATGGGAGTTTGCCCAACCAGTCCACATGTGTTTTGTGGATTTGGAGAAGGCATTCAAACGTGTTCCTCGCGGCATCCTGTGGAGGGTGCTCTGGGAGTATGGGGTCGGCGGCCCCCTGCTAAGGGCTGTTCGGTCCCTGTACGACCGGAGCAGAGCTTGGTTCGCATTGCCGCCAATAAGTCAGACCTGTTCCCGGTGCATGTTGGACTCCGGCAGGGCTGCCCTTTGTCACCGGCCCTTTCTAGGCGCAGCCAAGGGCAGGAGAGTGTCCGGTTTGGGGACCATTCAATTTCGTCGCTGCTTTTTGCGGATGATGTTGTCGTATTGGCCTCCTCAGTCCAGGACCTTCAGCGTGCACTGGGACGGTTTGCAGCCGAGTGTGAAGCAGCTGGGATGAGAATCAGCACCTCCAACTCCGAGGCCCTGGTTCTCAGTCGGAAAAGGGTGGATTGCCCACTTCAGGTTGGTGGAGGAGTTAGGTATCTTGGGGTCTTGTTCACGAGTGAGGGAAGGATGGAACGGAAGATTGACAGACGGATTGGTGCAGCTTCTGCAGTAATGTGGTCGCTGTACCGGTCTGTCGTGGTGAAGAGGGAGCTGAGCTGTAAGGCAAAGCTCTTGATTTACCGGTCAATCTATGTTCCTACTCTCACCTATTGTCATGAGCTGTGGGTCATGAAGGAAAGGACAAGATCCCGGATACAGTCGGCCGAAATGAGCTTTCTCCGTAGGGTGGCTGGGCGCTCCCTTAGAGATAGGGTGAGAAGCTCGGTCACTCGGGAGGAGCTCAGAGTAGAGCAGTTGCTCCTCCACATCGAGAGGAGCAAGCTGAGGTGGCTCGGGCATCTATTTCGGATGCCTCCTGGACGCCTTCCCAGGGAGGTGTTCCAGGCATGTCCCACCGGGAGGAGGCCCCGGGGAAGACCTAGGACACGCTGGAGGGACTATGTCTCCCGGCTGGCCTAGGAACGACTCGGGGTTCCCCCGGAAGAGCTGGAGGAAGTGGCTAGGGAGAGGGAAGTCTGGGCGTCTCTGCTTAGACTGTTGCCCCCGCGACTCGGCCCCGGAAGCGGAAGATGATGGATGGATAGATGGATGGATGGATGGATAATTCCACATGTGTTAATTCATAGTTTTGATGCCTTCAGTGTGAATCTACAATTTTCATAGTCATGAAAATAAAGAAAACTCTTTGAATTAGCAGGTGTGTCCAAACTTTTGGACTGTACTGTATATATATATATTATATATATATATATATATATATATATATATATATATATATATATATATATATATATAAGTTTGCATTAATATTTTTTATTAGCTTTTCTTTTTATATTTTCTTTTTAGTTTAATTTCTAGTAAGAATTAGTATTTTTTATTAGTTTAATTTACCTTAAAGGTTTATTTTTTTATTTCATTTTTAGCTTTTATTGATTTTCAGCAAGTTATTTTAGTTCGTTAACTTATCTTGACTAAGTTGCCAAACCAACACTTATAACTGTAATATTTAATAAAAAAAATTTCCTGACTTATTTTTATAAAATGTATAGAACTATTCAATGTACCATGACTAATATAAAACATCAAAGCAGCTTTAAAATGTTCAGCAGCCACTGATAGTGTTGAGGAACAGCCAGCAGCTGATATGATTTCTGATTTCTTATTTCATGTTGTGGCAATAGCCACTGGCACAGACTCGAGCGCTGTCCGCCTGTCTGTATCAGTTTTGCATTGCAGTGGCTTGTTTCCAGGTTTGAGCCTCTCAGCTGGAAGCCCCTTCCAGGAGATACTGGCCCCACTGACCTGCACTATAATCCATCTCTACAGACATGCACTGATCAGGTTCTCCCCCCATCTTCAACTGCAGGTCAACAGGCACAACTGACATTTCTTCTGGCTTGCTTGGACTCACAGAGTATGGACTTTGGGCATTGACCTTTGCCCCCAGCACGCGTGTAAGACACAAACTCTTGCACCCAACAACTGAGACGCAGATTTGTCACATTCTCTAAGCAGACAGGAATTTCACAGCTGAATACTCAAAGAGATGGATCAGCCACAACGGAACCATCAAAGGCCTCTGACGCTGACTTTTATGTAATCTGCTCGCCAGGATCCTGTTGCAGCACAGTTGGCAGAAACTGTTTGAGGAAATTAACAGCCTGTGTGGCCAATTCTCATAATGAACCTCCTCCAACAATATATTTTGTTAATACTCTATGTGCTTTGCTTTTCCTTGTCATACATCTAGTTTCACTGCTATCAATGCTAAACAGATATTTTATGGCATTATATCGATATAACTACTGTAGACTATTGCCATTATTTTATAATTATTTTACAGTAATATTTCATTGATAGTTCAATCAAAGTCCAGTTCCACTTTATTTTATAGTCCTGTTCTGCATGCACATACTATGAACATATTATTGTGATTACAAAAACTTGGTAATACCCCTGAACCTACCCCTAACCTTAACCTTAACCCATTTAGTTACCTTTTATTACCCATTCCTTTTTAGGTAAATATTAAGAAATTCTAAACATTCGCATCATGATTGTATTGTGAAAGCTCTATAAGAATCAATTCGAGAAAAATGAATTTTTTAAATGGCTGATGTCAATATCATTATGTAGTTAGCATAATATAGTTAAATGACTGCGAATGAGTTGTAAGGAATATTGTGGAAATTAAAATTTTAAAAAGTCATATTTCACATTTTACTCAAAAGATTTTAAACAGAAATATAAAAATGGTATAAGTGATATTTCTGATATCAGTGCCCCTGAATAATGTATGCGTTTGGGATGTGTAGAACAGTTATTCAGAATTAATGAAATATTTAACCTGTTCGTTTTATATTGGGAACTTAACAAAGTTATTATATGTATATTGAATTAATGTAAAAATGCAACCACTTCTCAAGAATATACAGTAAAAATAGAAATAGAAATGAACAGCGTATGAAATCTATTTACCTTGGGCTTCACAGTTGTGTTGAAGTAGCATAGAGCAGCCACAGAGCAGCAAAACTACTGAGAGTTTCATGATGCAGGGCAATCTGAAACAATGAGACATTTGTGAAATTATCATTCATTTCATCACTTCACATCAACTTTTGAACAGTTTGCTATTGGCTGGCATATATTATGAATATACTGACTAAGTATAAAGCAGGAAATGCACTAAAAACAAGGCATGCTTGCATAGCCTCCAACATGAGTCACAAAACCTCAAGATGAAGATCTCGGAGCACTTTCACTCTTCAAAACATCTAACAGAGTAACACCTGACCATCGAGCAGCCAACACACACACTTAAATAATTCAACTTAATACTTAATAATTAAAAGTACTATGTGAATCTTTCATGATGGACATTTACAAAACCGCATCACCGAGTGCTGACAGAATAAGTGTTACGTTGTGTCTGTTTGTTTCTCCTGTGCCTAACCTGGTCTCTGTTCCACACCTGCTTAAGCAATACTGTTTAATATTCCCATATTATGCTCATTTATAAGACCATAACTTTATTTTTGGGTTCTGAGAATACATTTACATTATTTAAAGTAAAAGAAACAACACCAACAAAACACCACATGCTGTACATTGCAGCAGCACCTCTTTTCACCCTCTGCTTGTAACACACAGGTTTAGTTCTTGTCTCTTTAATAAAGATAAAACAGTATGAAAACGTTTTATGATTATAGTGAAAAGATCAATATTAACAAATTGTTAAAACCCAACAAACAACAATTAAAATGAGCACATATTGTTCGCATAAACAATTATTATTATTAAAAATAATAACATTTAAATGATGGCCATATTTTAAACTTATTTAAAATGATAATGTTTAGGAAATGGATAAATCAAAATGACAGATTATAGGCATTTATCTGCTTTGTAAACAAGTGGAAGCTATCTTATTATATAAAGTGTTGAGGATTCAAGAAAGCATAAGCTTGCTTTCCATCTACTGGTTAAGATTTACATCAAACATTCGGTTTGAACAGAAATGGCAGGCAGCCTGAATGAGACTGTAAACCCACTGTCTGACAGCAGGTGGCGCTTATGGAACAGCAGAAACAGAATCATTTCCCCAGTAACCTTCTGTAAACACTGCATCAGCAGGCGATACACGAAGAGAAGATGAGAAGCAAATGCCAAGGAGAAGCCAGTCGGTGCAGACATATGCAATCATCTTATTCATTAATTCATATATTATTACATATTTTCTCTCTGCACTGTGCTTTTTTTGTCATGTTTTCACCCAATACATTACTGTGGGGACTTTTATATTTGTTTTATCGTCAAACGGGTAACCGTTTCATAGCTACTCTGATTGGTCAAATGGCCTAGTCTGTTGTGATTGGTCAACCACTCTTACCATAAGCGGATCTTGAAATGAATTTCTATGTATTATTACAGCTGTGTTTTTAAAGCGATGTATGCAATGTTTATTATTATGTGTTAGTGATTATTTGTATTGTTTGTGTGTTGTGTCTTTTGTCTAAACACAATTTTCTACCCCACTGAGGATAGACGATAAAACTTTGAATTGAATTTTGAAATTTGAAATAACGACGGTTGTTGTGGTGTTTTCTTCTAGAGAGATAAACTTCTTTTGCCATGGATTTCACAGTTGTTTTTAGATCATTTACATGCACAAACAGTAGTATTTTACACTAAAAGAAAGATTTAAAAAATCACAGCAAGCAAGGGATTATTGAGATATTTTCTAATGTATGATTTGCAAAGATCTCCGTGACGTCAATCTCTCAAACTCATAGATGACGAAATAGCAAGATGATTTTGGATTCTTCTCTGTTTTCTCCATCTGTTGAAGAATTTGTTATTTCCAATTTGTAGATTAATGGAGGGCTCTTGCAACCACTAATGGGGATGAATTTGGGGAAAAGCTTTAAAAGGGAAAGCGGAGAAGAGGTCCATGGAGGAGGCTCTCTAGCATGTCACACATTAGGAAGCCTTCATCTACGGTCCTTGATGCTGGGGATGCCATGTCAATTATCACTTATGCTTTCTGGCCGGTCTCATGTGCAGACACCTGCCAGTGAAAGCAAGCGCGTAGGCTATATTTGAACATTACTTTATTTCCTGAGCAGCTCACTCTGTGATTGTCGAAGGTGCTATTTCCAGCCGTGTTTAATTAATATGTGTCACATCAGATGTGAAAAGTACAGACAGGGGCCTTTTATGCCATTTGACACATTGGCAATTATCCAGGGAAATTGTCATCATTTCTTCTATGGTCCATCTTTCACAAATCATCAAAATTCAATGAATCATCCACAGCGATTCATTATAACAGATATAGATTTAACATTCCTGAAGGCCCTTTCACACTACACATGAAGCTAAAAAGCAAGACGATTCAGATAGGAATTATTAGCTTCTCATAAAAAGAACCTTTTGGAGAAGCATGTTCAGTATTCAAATCTCAGCAATAGAAATAAAAATGAAACGTTGATGTTTAAAAGGGTCATGACATAAGAAATTAAAATTGTATTGATATTTTAGGAATATAAAAGGTCTTTGTACCATTAAAAACATCCTGCATGTTTCATAGCTTAAAATGTCCTCCTCATTATAAACAAAGCATTTATTTAATCAAGCTCCAAAAGCAGCTCGTTCAGATCTGAGGTGCGAGATAACATCACCCGGGCACAGACATGCCTCCAAACTGTCTCTAGAGCAAGACATCAACCAGTAGTCATCTTCTCACAGCGTCTTGTTTTCTTCACAGCATCTTTATCATTTGGTTTCTGCGTAGACCTGCACGTTGCATTTTTTCTTTTTTTGATGAAAATTTCGCTTTTTTTTTTTGGGTGAGCTGCTATTAACTATAAACACATATCTACTGAAATAGCATCTACTCAATACACAAAGGTGTCTGACAACAACTGAGGTGTGACAGCCGTGTTCCTCTAATAAGAATTTGTCACTTTCTAATTTATGTTAAGCAATAAGCCACATAAAGCTGTGCATCACAGTGACATAAAATGGTACCAACAAAAATGTGGCAAAAAAATACAATTCTGTCATTATTTATTCACCTTCATGACTTTTTCACTTTCCATGGAAGGATTTTTGGCTGACTTGTGAGGAACTGGCTAGATTCGAGATGATTGATTAATGGAATGCTTTTACAATGACTTTGGGGAAAGCTTTGTACGGAAAAGTTGAGAATTGTATGTTACAATAGTCACAATGGTTCAACATCACTGACCCCCCCCCCCCCCCTCCCCAAAAAAACAATATTGTTTTAGTGTGTGTTGTAACTGAACAACAGAGAGCAGTGCAAATGGGATGCTGTTGGGAATATTTGGAGAATAACTCTTAAGAGCTGCAGTGTAGCACATGATCTGATGTTTTATGGTCTCATTCTGGACAATGCCATGGTAAATAGTTGTTTAATGAATAGAAGCTGCATAAGGATTCTTCAGAATTTCTCCTTAACTGTTTCATTAGTGTTCCTGGAGCTCAGTTGGTAGAGCATTGCACTATCAAGCGCAAGGTTGGGGGTTCGATTACCCGGGAAAAACATGATAGATAAAAATTGATAGCCTGAATGCACTGTAAGTCGCGTCTGCTAAATGCATAAATTTAATTTAATTTAATTTAATTTAATTTAATTTAATTTAATTTAATTTAATTTAATTTAATTTAATTTAATTTAATTTAATTGACTTAATAACACAGTTACCTATTTTACATAGAATGTGCACTCACATGTGTATAGGTTTAACAGCATTTTATATCGTGGCTAATCAAAACTATCAATTACCAGTCTAGGAAAACATACATTTTTACATCTCAAATGCTGCAATTAAAAAGCACATTTGTGACCCTGGAACACAAAACCAGTCTTAAGTTGCAAGGAGATATTTGTAGCTACAGCCAAACATCCATTGTATGGGTCACAATTATAGATTTTTATTTTTTGCCAAAAATCATTAGGATATTAAGTAAAGATATTTTGTAAATTTCCTACCGTAAATATATAAAAACTTCATTTTTGATTAGTAATATGCATTGCTAAGAACCTCATTTGGACAACTTTAAAGGCAATTTTGTCATTATTTATATTTTTTGCACCCTCAGATTCCAGATTTTCAAATAGTTGTAGCTTATATGGTCCTATCCTAACAAACCAATGGAAAGCTTATATATTCAGCTTTCGGGTGATGTATAAATCTCAATTTCAAAAAATTGACACTTAAGGTTTTGTGGTCCAGGGTCACATTTTAGAAAGGTGTAATCTACATCCTTCCAGATTTTGTGACTATACTATATGAAACACTTCTTTGAAAAGTCTTTAAGCAATAAAGAATTAGTGACAGACTTCTGAACTTGGATGTACACTGAAGGACAAAATACACCTCTATTCAAAATACATGCAAAAATCTCATAGTAACCTACAAAAATCTTGGCATATGAACTTAAAAACTCATTATTTTACAAAGAAGCTTCCATGGAAACTCAACTGGCACATGGTTCCTTTTAACCAGCATCTACCACAGAATAACAGTGAATCTGTATTCCTACGCCCTTTCCATCTCAAATGATGTGTGAACACAAACACTTTCCTGCTACTGAGTGAATAGACATACTTATAATTCACAAGTTTAAGTGCTTGAAATTTACCAGTGCATATTTCTGCCTTGTACAGAAATTGCAACACAAGGATGATCATTTTGAAAAAGTTACAGAGTTCAAAAGCTACTGCACAACCCAGCTCTTTCAAGTGGCAGTATTTGAAATGCCACATAACAATTTAACTCTATTAAACAGATAAACACACTTACTGAAAAATAGATGTGACACACCTGAGCTGTTGGTGGTCCCTCCAGCAGAGTGTTGCAAACCTCAGGTGCTGATGTAACGGGACTCACATATCACACATACAGCATTAGGAAGTATCGTAAAAGAAAATAAAGCACGACTTCAATATTCAGTCTCGTGTGTATGCACACCCTCAAGATCAGCCCGCTAATGAGACACGTTTTGTTGATAGAAATGCTTGTTTGTAGAAGCAGACAAGGTTCCACCTCCCCACTCAACAAGCCAACCTGCCCAAGGACTGGCTCTTAAAGAGACAGGCTTCGCTCAATACCACCATCTCACACCGCTCAAAGAACAATCCATCATGGTAGAGTGAGTACAAGATACAGTACAGACATCACATGTTTGTTTGTTTTTCTCAAACCCTCAGCCACTTTTTTGGTATTTCACCAACGCATGACAAGTCTTGTTGTTTCAGACCGTTTTCACAGATAGACACATCTGATTGAGAGTGCATAGTTTACATGTTGCCGTCTTGTTATCAGAGAAGCGTCGTCTGACAGAAACCCTTGCGAATGCTTTACCAGTAATGGAAGGCTTTTTGCTGTTGCTGTAGCGACAGACAAGGCTCCTGATGTTGGGGGCTGATGTGCCCACACGTTCCTCTGTAGGCGATAGTGTGGAGAGGATCAGTTTTCAGCAGATTATCTCAACAATATCAGGCTTGTGGAGCATTTGAAAACAGGCATCTACATGTCCACACCACGGTGATGGGAGACCGCACTCGCACATATACAGTATGCACACACTTGCTCGCTGCCGTACAAATATTTTACTATAAATGAGGGCGTATGTAAAGACAGACATGTAGCAACCACTGGTGTTTTCTCTTTAGAAAGCTGAATTACTACTACTATCGAAAGGAAAAGGGGTAGACACTTTTATTGGGCTCCTGAGGGCTTATGCTGATAGTCTGTGAGGAACAGATGAATAGGAAGGCACTCAAAGCTGATTTGTTTTGGTTGCTCGCCTCATGTTTACAACCCGAATTCCGGAAAAGTTGGGACGTTTTTTAAATTTTTATAAAATGAAAACTAACGGAATTTCAAATCACATGAGCCAGTATTTTATTCACAATAGAACATAGATAACGTAGCAAATGTTTAAACTGAGAAATTTTACACTTTTATCCACTTAATTAGCTCATTTAAAATTTAATGCCTGCTACAGGTCTCAAAAAAGTTGGCACGGGGGCAACAAATGGCTAAAAAAGCAAGCAGTTTTGAAAAGATTCAGCTGGGAGAACATCTAGTGATAAATTAAGTTAATTGATATCAGGTCTGTAACATGATTAGCTATAAAAGCTTTGTCTTAGAGAAGCAGAGTCTCTCAGAAGTAAAGATGGGCAGAGGCTCTCCAATCTGTGAAAGACTGCGTAAAAAAATTGTGGAAAACTTTAAAAACAATGTTCCTCAACGTCAAATTGCAAAGGCTTTGCAAATCTCATCATCTACAGTGCATAACATCATCAAAAGATTCAGAGAAACTGGAGAAATCTCTGTGCGTAAGGGACAAGGCCGGAGACCTTTATTGGATGCCCGTGGTCTTCGGGCTCTCAGACGACACTGCATCACTCATCGGCATGATTGTGTCAATGACATTACTAAATGGGCCCAGGAATACTTTCAGAAACCACTGTCGGTAAACACTATCCGCCGTGCCATCAGCAGATGCCAACTAAAGCTATATCATGCAAAAAGGAAGCCATATGTGAACATGGTCCAGAAGCGCCGTCGTGTCCTGTGGGCCAAGGCTCATTTAAAATGAACTATTTCAAAGTGGAATAGTGTTTTATGGTCAGACGAGTCCAAATTTGACATTCTTGTTGGAAATCACGGACGCCGTGTCCTCCGGGCTAAAGAGGAGGGAGACCTTCCAGCATGTTATCAGCGTTCAGTTCAAAAGCCAGCATCTCTGATGGTATGGGGGTGCATAAGTGCATACGGTATGGGCAGCTTGCATGTTTTGGAAGGCTCTGTGAATGCTGAAAGGTATATAAAGGTTTTAGAGCAACATATGCTTCCCTCCAAACAACGTCTATTTCAGGGAAGGCCTTGTTTATTTCAGCAGGACAATGCAAAACCACATACTGCAGCTATAACAACAGCATGGCTTCGTCGTAGAAGAGTCCGGGTGCTAACCTGGCCTGCCTGCAGTCCAGATCTTTCACCTATAGAGAACATTTGGCGCATCATTAAACGAAAAATACGTCAAAGACGACCACGAACTCTTCAGCAGCTGGAAATCTATATAAGGCAAGAATGGGACCAAATTCCAACAGCAAAACTCCAGCAACTCATAGCCTCAATGCCCAGACGTCTTCAAACTGTTTTGAAAAGAAAAGGAGATGCTACACCATGGTAAACATGCCCCGTCCCAACTATTTTGAGAACTGTAGCAGAAATCAAAATTGAAATGAGCTCATTTTGTGCATAAAATTGTAAACTTTCTCAGTTTAAACATTTGCTATGTTATCTATGTTCTATTGTGAATAAAATATTGGCTCATGTGATTTGAAAGTCTTTTAGTTTTCATTTTATTAAAATTTAAAAAACGTCCCAACTTTTCCGAAATTCGGGTTGTATATTGATATAATGGCATAACCATTATTGCAGCCATTCAGCTTCTCGAGTTTAAGCACATATTTGTATGTCTGTCCTGCTGTGGCCTGATTATGATATTTGTGCTGAAAATGGCAGGACAGTAATTAGGCTGTTCAAATCTGCTGCTCTGTCATGAGTGCTTGCTGCTCTAGCTTTACATCATCTACTGAAGTTGCAACAATTACGGCAAATATGAAAATTTACTTTCATTTGAATATCACATGCAGTATCTGTTTTAACGTGTTCATCTTATGCTCAAAGGTTCCAAAAGTTTTTTTTTTTTTTTTTTAGTGATGCCACAAAAAAGCTTTCAGTAAACAGTTCTTAAAAAATTTTTTTTTTTTCTTAGTGTGAAGAACATTTTAGTAACCTAAAACAGTGGTTCCTAACCACGTTCCTGGAGGCCCCCCAGCACTGCAGGTTTTCCATGTCTCCTTAATCAAACACACCTGATTCATATCATCAGCTCATTAGTATAGACTCCAAGACCTAAAATGGGTGTCAGACAAAGGAGAGATGCAAAATGTGCAGTGTTGGGGGGCCTCTGGGAATGAGGTTGGGAACCACTGACCTAAATAACTTTTTACTGCTATAAATAAATGTTTTTGCTCTGAAAATGTTTTCTACTTTTTAAAATAAAGTTGTTTTATTGGCACTGATACTTTCTACAGTCATAGAAACTTTTTATTGTAAAAAAGGTTCTATAAAGTTGAAAAAGGTTTCCTTTCGAACAGTCTATCCCGTTGCGTATAATGCATTGGGGAAAACTCCTGTTTTACTCTGTACTAAAGTCTGATTTATTCACGTTTGTGTAGTTGCATAAACCAATGGCGCTTTAGCCCGCCTGAAAGGGCAGAGCCAACCACTATATAAGTCAGCTTGGAGCACCATTACTCAGATCGTTCTCCTTTAGCGACGAGCATCAACTCTGGCTGACTCTGGAAGAAGCCAAAGAAGCCATGGAAGAAGCTCAGCTCTGCTCGCCACCACCGTTGAAGAAGCCTTGCAGTGAGGATTCCCTGCGGCTTCACACAAGAAGTCCTGCACCCCTCTTGGTCTCATTCGGCATGTCTGAGGAGGATGTCATAATTGAGGACGCTATCGCCGATAGCTCCATGTCCTTGGCGATGTCTGATGCGGAAAAGTGCAGAGGTTCCAGTGGAGAGCCCGAAGCTTTTCAACCTACGAGGCTGAGGCCAGATGCCGAGCTCATCCGTGTTCTGTCAAAGGTGTTAGAGGATCTATGCTTCAAGTGGTTGGTTCCAGAAGAGCCCGCCTTGGCCTGTTGGATGAGTGGTACCTGCCGGGAAGATATCAACAATCCTCTCGCCAACACCTCGTGTCGTTCTTTCCTGCAGTTCATAAAGATCTCACCTAGACGTGGCATACCCCCTATTCGGCCTGAATTAATCCCTTTACAGCATAGATGGCAGTCAGTTGATGGCGCTGACAGGGGATACAGCAAACTTCCTCTTCTCAAGGAGGCGGTCACAGCCCAACTCTGCCCACCATCTGCCGTGGGATTGAAGGCCCATGCAGCGCATCATTCTAAGCCCTGCAAGAACACTTCGCCGCTCGCCAAAGCTCTTGTTCTTAGACAAAAATTACAGGCATTGCTTGCAAAAGGCACTGTAGAAATAGTGCACCCAGTGAACAGTGAGTCAGGCTTTTTCAGCCGCTTCTTCCTCATTACAAAGAGAGATGGCAGGCTCAGACCCATCTTGGATCTGAGACAACATCGGCCGTTCAGGATATCAACTATCAAACTGATTCTTGCACACTCCAAGGACTGGTTTTTGACAGTTGATCTAAGAGACGCATACTTTCACATCTACATAGTCCGCCATCAATATCATCGTTTTTGATATTCGTGTTCAAGGGTGTGGCCTATCAATATGCAGTTCTTCCGTTTGGACTGTCTCTGGTTCCACACACTTTTATGAAGTGCATAAATTCCTATCTTACCCCTCTGAGGCATATGGGAATCCACATTTTTAACTACCTTGACAATTGGCTGATTCTAGCCAGATCAGAATGGTTGAGAGTTGACTGCTCACAAAGAGCTGTTACTCAGCCACTTGGATCGCCTTAGAGCGCCATTGGGCCTGCTTCACATGCGGCCCTTCCAGTTTTGCCTGGCACCTGGGAGGGCTTCCTGTCAGGGTAGACCAACGCTGTATCAAGGTTATGGCCCCCTGGACATGCCCTAACCTGTTTCAAACAGGAATGAGGTTAGGGCTGACCTCCAAGAGGAAGGTAGTCACAACAGATGCTTCCAACTCAGGTTCCCAGAGCTAATGCAGCTCTCAGTAGCAGCCCAGTGGCCCATTCTGCTGAGGAGGGACCTCCTCTCACAGGCGAAACTAACTAGCTAACTAGCTAACCAGTAAGAGTAAAAGAATACCATTTTGGAGGCATGAGTGCCATCTACAAGGCGCCTTTACAGCCCAAAATGGTTGGTCTTCTTAAACTGGTGTTCCGCATGGAGTTCGGACCCGGTATCATGTGACGTGTCCCACGTGTTAACCTTTTTACATGGACTGCTGGATAAGGGGCCCTTCTAGCTCAAAGTCTATGTGGCAGTTATCACGGTGCATCATTCTCTCAAAGCTGGCCAATCGATCAAGAGAAACAACCTAGTCATTAATTTTCTGAAGGGAGCATGGAGGCTAAACCATCCACACCTTCAGACTGTTCCATTTTGGGAATTGTCTGTAGTCCTACGGGCCCTATGAGGACCTCCCTTCGAGCCACTCAGTTTGGCAGATTTGTGGTCCCTAGCACTCAAAACAGTTTTTATCCTAGCGTTGGCATTGGTTAAGTGAATGGGTGACTTGCAAGCGCTGTCAATCAGCACCTCTTGAATTTGGGCCTAACGACTGTAAAGTCGTCCTGAAACCAAGACATGGATATGTTCCAAAGGTGCTCTCGACTCCGTTCAGAGGTGATTCTCTGTTGGCGTTCCCCGCTACCGATGGTGAGCAGGGCCAGAACCTGCTCTGTCCAGTAAGGTCTCTGAGAGTATATCTGGAGCGCTCTAGCCTGTTCAGACAGTCAGAGCAGCTTTTTGTTCACTTTGGAACCTCCTAACCTCAGTTCCCTGAGATAAGGGAATGAGCATTGCGTCACTTGCCGTGCTAGTGCTAAGTGCTAAGCTGCATGTAAATCGATTAATGCCGCTTCAGTCGAATGATCCAAGTAATAGCGCTCCAAACTGACTTATATAGTGGTAGGCTCTGCCCTTTCTAACAGGCTAAAGCACCATTGGTTTGTGCAGCTACACACATGTGAATAAATCAGGCTTCAGTACAGAGTAAAACCTGAGTTTTCCCCAATGCCCAATTCCCCAAATCTGAAAGTGCACCCTGTATAATGTTATTGTCTCTCAAAAGAAAGAGTCGACTCTGAACATTGAAATGAGTCGATTTTAAAACTAATCCTAAGCCGTTTCAAGTTGACGTCAACAAACTTTTCAAGTTTGAAAATGAAAATGCAAATTCATTCTTTGCCACTAGGTGTGCTTTTGGAGCGGTAAAAATTGTGGTTTCCCCGATAACGCTGTACACAAAGCAGCACTGTGGCACAAATGCTGCTTTATCAGCCATTACAGGCAAGATTAAATGAAAATGAGACCAATCGGATCAACCACCGCAGATTTACATCACGCAAAGAAGGGGTTTGGAAAATTTGAATGAAAAATAAATGCATACTATAAGTGTTTTTTGACCTTGCATGCATGTCAACCTGTTGTTGGGGACTTCCAAAACCAAAATATGAACCTTTTACTACCCATAATAGGGGCACTTTAAAAATAAAAGTTCTTTATTGGCATCAGTGGTTCCATAAAGAACCTTCAACATCCATGGAGCATTTTCTTTGCACAAAAGGTTCTTTAGAATGGGTTCTTCAGATTAGTAAAATGTTCTTACTAATAAAAAAAAATTACTGAAGGTTTATGAAATTTAATTAAATGATCTTTGAAGAACCAAAAATGGTTCTTCTATGACATGACCAGAAAATCCCCTTTTTGAACCATTATTTTTAGTGTTTGAGTGTTTCCTCTATAAACTTTTATAAAGGAAAATATATGTTTCAGTGCTTTTGTGAACAAATCCAAAGTTTCAAGGGGTTTCAATCTATCTATCTATGTTTCACTCACAGTGTCATAAGATAATTTTTTTTTATCTTTCTTGGGTAGATAATCTTTTACTCTCTCTATTTGTTTTGCTTTCACTATGTTATTTTGTAAATATGTATTTACAAAGCAATAGCATTTAGAACAGAATCACAGTTCAAGATTTCAGGACTCTTTGTGCCAATTATTTCCCAGAATATTTGCCCAACTATCTCTCCTCGTTGTTGTTCTGAATTGTCAGCATATGTCATGTTATCATCTTACTGTAAAACTTCCATATACAAGCATTAAACACACCACTACTTCCTCCTCCATCCCCAAACATAAAACACTTCAGAAATCCAAACTTTTTTTTCCCCTATTTTTTCCAGAGAAATCCCACCAAGAGTTAGATGGGAACTGATAGTCATGGTTTTTGTTTTGCAAAAGAACTGAGAATATATAAACCTACAGCATTGATATCAGCAATTTCTAGGGAATTAATTTGCCATAATAACAGTAATATGTCACGATTTAAACCATTATGATGACATCATTACACAAAACATCTGTTTTTTGGAACTATGACAAAGTGCCGTAGAAAAATTGTGTTTTACCATGTTTGTGCCACCAAACAACTGTACTGGAACCTGTCCTCTGACTCGTACGCTACGAAGGCATGAATAGAAGCAAAGTGGGTGTTTAACAGTCAGAGCTTAAAGCAGGGCAGCTTGAATTATATGTATATTTGTCCTTCCAAGAAAATGGACTCACACTCAGCCAATGTTAATGCTGCACCTTTGATATCTGTGCTGTTCGTATGAAGATCGGATCCACTTTAATATACTAGCATGAAGTGGAGGATAAAAGCATCTTCAAAGGACCGTGTTAGTTGGGCTTTAAATACAACTCATCCCTCTAACACAGCATCTATCACAGACCACTCGCATTTCAAGCAAAGAGGATGAATATCACAGTATAATCCTGGTTTGTGTGTCCGTGGTGGCCACTGTAACTATAGCAACTGAACTGAGAGAAGATGCCTTTTGTATGTAGACAGTAGAGATCTATCTATCTATCTATCTATCTATCTATCTATCTATCTATCTATCTATCTATCTATCTATCTATCTATCTATCTATCTATCTATCTATATCTGTCTGCCTCGGACTTGCTCTTGCTACTCTGTCCATGTGTTTTAACAGGCTCTGCTCTTATATTAGACACTCAGTGAATGCCAGAGAAAGTAGATTATGGAGTCAGTGTTTTATTAGGAAGTGATGGTATTTATGAACTCCATTTACAACCCAGTGATGTTTCCCACACCATACAGACCAGTAAAATACATCCGCCTGCAAATGTGAGCCCTACAGTGGGATGTTATAAGGCTCCATGTGAAAAATACATTGAAACCAATAAACCAAAATTTTTATTTGAGACAGACATTGGGCACTTCTTCTGGTAAGCGCAACTAATTCATTTAGAAATGTACCAGGAATAAGTAACCTCATTACGCAAAAAAAGTAAGAGTTTCAATGAAGCATTAGAAAAAGTTCCCTTGTAAGCCTTTAAATAAACCTCAGTAACTCTTATATAATATCCTCAGGGCTTAAGTGTAATAAAAAAAACAACAACAAAAAACACAACAACATTTAGAAACACATTCCCACATGAAAATGTTTCACCTACCCTCTCTTGGTGTTCCTTCCAGTGTGAATATCAGGTTAAGTCAAGATCCACTGAGCGGCAGGCTCTCTGTGTTGATCTTACTGTGGAGTTGTTTTCTGCCTATGAGACGTGTCCCCTGTCCTCAACTAGTGTATGCTGGGCGTCTGTCTTTGAAGCTATTTCAGCATGTGTCTAAGTTGCAGACAGCATGAAGAAGGGGCTTCTTGACCTTCCCTTCACCCTAAACCTCCCTCTCGGATGGACAAGGAGGAACAAGGAGGTGCACGCGTCCACGCACTTCACAGCCTCTCACCCTGCCCTGTAGCTCTGACTCATGCTCTGCTCACACCCCTGAGGACTTCACTTAAGGCACACGTTCATTTTCTGTCACCAAGCACGTTGTCCCGTCGTCGGATTGAAGCTGTGTTAAATGAAACCCTTGATAAGATAGCCTCTGCTCCACTTAAGCAACCTAGAGGGCTATTTCTGCTCTGAGAGTTACATGAGAATTTGAAAGATAAGGTCTCTAATCCTTATTGTAGACGTAGATAACTTTTTTCCCCTTCTGGAACATTCTTACTTGTCGTCCTTCAGAGGACCAATTCAATCTATATTGATTGTTTCCTGAAGTCTATAAGCTGAAAATTTGATTTTCCTTTCTAGAGGTGCTGTAGTTGGCTTACACCATCCAGAGTCCAGTTTAATCTTTTAGAGTCCCTTGGTGCTGCAAAGTATTTCCAGCACCGGCTTCAAGGCAAAGTGTTCAAAGACTCACTTTATGAAATAGGAGCGAGCTTGGCAATTCATTTCATTTTCCAAGGCTTCTTTGTGAGGCAAAGGCAGTCCACAGTGAGAGGTTCTCTGGTCTTGACATCCAGGATCCTTTTTTATTATGAAGACCCAAGGTCTTAGAGCCCTCCTAATCCGCTTGACATCTGACAGTGTGCTGAGCCCCAGTCCTTTTGTAAGCTTTATTTGATAAGTGGAAGCACTAAAGCTAGATTGGGCGAAACCTGACACAGACTGTTAGAGCAGCTGACCCACAACACCCAGGTACAGAAGTAGTGTCAAAAGCAAGTAGTAGCACATCATTTTGCAGTCGAGTTTTGCATGTACATTTGAATTTAACCGTAGTAATTACGTAAAAACTAGGTACTAACCCTAAACCTAATTGTAATCTATGTAAAGTCCATGTTTTTACTCAATATTGTTTTGAAGTACACTGTAAGTGCACATATTGTAAAACAAAGTGCAACCAAAGGCTCAAAGAAGCTTGAATGTCTTCACTCTCCTAGAGACCGACTGTCCTGTAAAGTTTATTTCCAATTTGCTTCAACACACCAGTCTGTTGTTTTCAAGCAATTCTGAAGCCAAGTCACCTATATTTCTATAGTGTTTTATACAACACAGATTGCATCAAAGCAGTTTCACTAAGATATGAAAATAGCAATAAATTATGGAAATTCATCTATGGATACAATTCATACTCTGCTGTAAAGCAGCTCTAAGAGATGAGAGTGTCATTATTTAGCTCAAGTAAGTTCAAAATCAATAACAAAATGAAGTTATCACTTTGACAACAATGTCAAATCAGCTATAACATTTCTACGAAAGTTGACAATGTAGTTATTCAGTTCAAAGTAGTTCATTAGTCATTAGTCCAGTATTGATTTAGCAAGATGTGATTCAGCTGTTAAGCAGCTCTACAGAACATGATAGTTCCATCATCCAGCTTAATTCAGTTCAAGTTTTGTTCTCATATGATGATGACCATCAGTTCAGTGATATCGATAAACTTCTGAAAGTATATTTCAACCCCCAACTAAGCAAATCAGACTGCAATAGTGACAAGGAAACCAAACTCCATTAGGAGAAGGAAAAATAGAGCAATAAAAATCTTGGGATAAACCAGACTCAGTTAGAAGACCAGTTCTCTTCTTGCTTAAGCGAACATACATGGTGAGATATTGAGCAAGGTACATCGTACCAACATTATCTGGGAGAGAAAGAGTTGTAGAAGACCTTTTCAGGTCAGGCTGGTTTAGGTGTGTTTGATTAGGGCTGGAGATAATCTCTGCAGGACAGTGACCTCCAGAAACTGGGTTTAAGACCTCGGACATAAAGTATCCTGGATCTATTAAGTTAGAGCTACTAAAAACAGAGGTGTCCAATTCTGTTCCAGGATGTCCACTATCCAGCAGAATTTAGCTCGAGCTCTATTCAAACACACCTGAACCAGTCTAATTAAGGTCATTAGGATGACTAGAAACTTCCAGGCAGGTGTCGGAAATTGGAAAGTAGTCCTCCAAGAGCAGGATTGGATGCCCCTGTACTGAATTAAAAAAAGGTTTAAAGTGTTCCTTCGCACATTAAAGATATTTGTTATGTAAGAAGATCCTGCACAGATCATTAGCACCCTTCCTCCACTGTGCAACATGTTCGCGGTGAGAATTAACGTTCCATAGTTGGGATGCTCCGCTCCTGTCATTCATTTCTGGTTAGGGATTGGTGCACTTCTTGTGCCATGGTCAGGCAACTTCTTCTCATGTCTGCATTGTGATAGGACCATGGCCCAAGGGACGTGGCCCCATTGTTGTAAGCTAATCTTGGAGCTCATTGTTACAGTACATTAACTTGAGAGGCAAGTTGGGAGATTGTGTGGTCTGGAAAGATGGTGGCTTGGGCTAATTTTGACCAGTATGGGTGGTGACTCTGAAATAGCTTGCGGTTGAGAGGTTGCACATTTAGATGTACAGTGCAGCTGTGGGATGCCTTTGTCTCTAACTGTTAGTAATCTGTGTACCATGCACGGTTGAGAGTGATCCATCAGGAGGCTAAGACCTTGATGGCTTTAGTATTGAATGACTCTCAGAAATGGTACTGAGGTGCTTCTCTAGCCACCTGGCACTAAATGCATGCCTGTTTATGCTGGGATGAGAGTGGAGATGAACGGCCTGCACAAAGAACAGCATGCATTCCGCACCAGCGGCAGCCTTGACCCCAGAGCAGCTGAGGCTAGATAAGAAAACAAAGGCCAATGGGCATTTGAAACCTTGAAGTCCATAGATGACAAGAATACACACACACTTTTGTGGGGCCTGTTATATATGTGGCCAGCCCTTTCATACTGCTTGTCCTGAATTCAGATGGCCTCCAAACATGCAAAGCATTGTAGTTTAGCATGTGATGCTCTGTGTTGTTCTTTTTATTAAACCTGTTTACACTTGGTATTAAGATGCATTTTAGTGATCGGATCACAAGTGGTCAGCTTAGAAGCACCATGCATTTCCACCATGCATTTCAAATATGTCTTCTGTGACTACTCGCATTCAGATTTCATTGAGACACTCCCCTCTTTATTTTTCACTCTGTACATTACTTTTATAGGAGCATCAAGTGTGATGTGTGAACACTATTAAATAAACTTATGCAAATGAGAAGAATAGAGGGAGGCAGCAACAATTTGTTCATAATCCTTGTGTTTTGATAAAATGCAACAAAGTTTGATATGCCTGTTTTTGTGGGCTTTCTAGCGATGCACCACAGAATGGTCAAGTTTTAGGTGAGTGAGCAGCAAGTAGTAGGTGCTTCACTGGAACGCATTCAGGATGGATGAGTGATTACACTACACATCATGTGGTCATTCACATTTTTGACGACCTCCATATGTGGTTTCAGTCATCCAATTTCAAAATGTTTTAGGTCATGTTTCCATCTGGTATTAAGGTGTATTTTCATTGACTGATCTTAAGTGGCCAGCCAAGACACAGTACTTTTTCTACCTTCAATTAACATGTGTTTTGATCGTGACTACTTTTATTTGAATTTTGTTGAGATCCTCCCCTCATAAGTAAAATTTTTTTAAGGGGTGGTTGATTGTAATTTTAATTTTTTTTTACTTTAGTTAGGGTGCAATGTTACTGTTTGAGCATAAACCATATCTGCAAAGTTACAATGCTGAAAGTTCAGTGCAAACTGAGATATTGTCTTTTTAAATTATGTCTATAGTTTAATTCCTACAGTTACGGCTTGTAGGGACTACAATAAGCTAGATCATCAGCTCCATCAATGAACTGTGAAACAAAAAAAACATACCATTCTTAAGCATCTTGTAAAGCCTTGTGCTTGCACATTTTCTGAACGATCCACTTCACTAATATTCTCTGGGTCACATTCAGGCTCAAATTGATCAGGAATATTGTCGACACCATTGTTAACAATACAGGCGGAGCACATTCTGAGGAGAGGGCCGTGACGTTTAGACCTGCAGTAGGTGGTTTAGTGAATCACAACACATTGGGCCAGCTAACCAATCTGAGCTCATTGCATATTTCTGAGGGAGGGGCTTCATAAAACCAGGAAATCATCGTTCATAGGAGAAGGGACAGACAGGTGTAGAATAAAGATAAATTTTGTGAAAAAAAGGGGGTAGTTCACCCAAAATTGAAAATCAACCCATACATTACTCAAGTCACCCTCAAGTCATCCTAGGTATATATGACTTTCTTCTTTCAGACGAATCCAGTCGGAGTCAATATTAAAAATTGTCTTTGATTTTTTTAAGCTGTTAAATTCCACTAAGCGGCTGTTGCATGCATCTGCAAGCATGATTTCACCAAGTAAAACATGGTCCTGGATCATCATCCTTGTTTATCCTGGAACAACATTCTAATCAACCAATCAGAATAGAGATAACTTTTCAGAAACTATCTGTTTTAGGCTTACAACCCGAGTTAGGTGCTTCTACACCCTTGTTAATCACCTATCATTTCCCACTAATTTATGTAAAATAAATTATGGGTAGGGTTAGGGGTAGGGACTGGGTTAAGTCTATATTTTTGGACAATAATGTTGATCCAGTATCATCAGAAAATGTTGATCCAGTTACATGTCTTACTTGGCAAAAATCACGGTGACCGCATGCATTAGTCCAAAAGAAGTTAAATAAAAAGCGCCCATCCATAAAACAAAAGTGTCTCACACTTCTTCGGGAGGTGAACAAAGGCCTCCTGTAGTGAATTGATGCATTTTTGTAACAAAAATGTCCATATTCAAAAATGCTCATAAGTGATGCAAACGGAAATGCTGCAGAGAGATCAAAACAAATCAACGGTCACAAATTGGAAGTTCATAATGAGGATTTGTGAAGAAAAATGTTGGAGGATTTCGATATAAGCCAAGAGGAGACTGGTTTTCCTTTGCTAAAGTAAGAAAACTTTTACTTCCTTTGCTCCTGTTAACAAATGTTGGTTTTCACAAGACTCATCGGCGCATGCGCAACTATGACCTTCATTTGTCTTCCTCCTGGAACTGCTTCTGTGTACAACTGTTGGTGCAAGCTCGATTAAAACGATTATTACATTTTAAATAGGGATATTTTTGTTACAAAAATGCAACAATTCACTACAAGAGGCCTTTATTTAACTTCTTTTGGACTGATGCATGTAACACCCACTGAGTGGCATTAAACAGCTTGAAAGATCAAATAACTATTTTTAATATAACTCCAACTGAATTCGTCTGAAAGATGAAAGTCATATACACCTAGGATGACTTGAGGGTGAATTATTTATGGGCTAATTTTCATTTTTGGGTGAACTAACCCTTTAACACATGTTATACTGCCACCCATAAACACAATCAAGATGTGATGAGTGGGGCGGGGCCAAGAGCCGTGGGAATGGAGCATGGCCGGTGGAGTGAAATGAGCGACACCTGCTTCACTCACTGGTCTCGAGTCCCACGGAGGGGATCGGAAGGATACAGAAGAGGAGTGACGACAGTGAAGGGCGAGAGAGGACCAGGCCTGGGCTTTATTTTGTGTTTGGTTTTTGTTTGTGCGCGGAAGTCGTCCGTGAGGGGCTGTCGTGCTGTTTTGTGTTTATTTAGTTATTAAAGTTTCATTTAAAGGTCCGTTTAATTCACTGGTGCTGAAACTCGGTAAGAAGGAGGGAAGTGCTGCCGAAGATCCCTCGCCGCTGTAGTGAATCCGAGGTGCCATCGAGCAGGGCGAAGCAGTCTGGCGCCGTGGACACTCGAGGCAGTGGGCTGGAGTGAGTTGCCGGGGACGGACGAACTCGCTGCCAGCTGTCCGCGAGGGGCTGTTTTGTGTACGTTTTATTATTAAAGTCTTGATTTGAATGTCCGCCTCCTCCTTCCCGTGATTGTGAAGTTTTTACATTGTTACACAAGCCTTGGAAAGAAAACACTACTTTAAAGTACACTCCATTTGATATTTTGCGTGAACAGGTGCTTGTCGCGTGCACTAGTCCAGATTTTATCCAGAAGTTATGAGCATTAAAGCTAAAGTTGTGTGGAATTCCTCACCCCTTGTCAACATGTTTTTGTTTGTTTGTTGTTGTTCCTACATTCTTTTTTGACTGTGAAATGGCCCCAGCCAGTGTTGCCACCTTGTGGCCTAACTAATTAGTGCAAAAACAATTCATGGTGCATATGTGAGCTGAACATACAAAGAAAAATCTGGTTGCATGCGTACAGTACATATATATATTATGCTGCTAAGGAAAATTTTCCATGTGTGTTGTACGCAAACCGTAGTGTACACACAAAAATAATAATACTTAGGGCTTGAAATAAAATCATGTTATGCACATACAAGCATACAGATGATTAAATGTACTTCTTGCAAATTTTACACATATACAGTATGTGACTGAATGCAAATGTAAAAATATTAACACTCAGAAAATGATTAGTTAGTTGTTTGCTTTGCAAATTCTACTTTAAAAACTAATTTCTCTTGAATTTATGAAAAAAAAACTTTTTTTATATATAAATATATACTTAATTTGCTCAATATTGGTTTGTTTTATGATGTGCATTTGGATATAGTTGAGTGAGAAGCAAAGCAGCCTACTCTGTAATTTGAACACTCTTTCCTTGGATACAACAGTGTTTTTGATTTATGATGACTATGTACTTGACTTTTCCACCCCAACCAGCTCTTAGAGTCTCAGAGGACAAACAGTTGCATGATGCAGTGCATGAACTCTGGCAGTTGAACTAACAAACTTCAGTGCTACAATTCTAGCACCACTTTGTATCAGACTGCCTGCACTAATCTTTGACAGTTCATAAGAGATTAATGTAATTTCATCATATCAAATTCTAGAGGTTCAGTTGAGCATTAAATAAAACTGTATAAAGAATAAGATGCAGCTTTATAGATTTTGGGGGTTTTCAATTTTATATGAGTACCATCAAAACTCATTTTCCCAAGATAGTGGTGTGTGCCTAAAGCCTGCATATCAGTTTTTATATAATCATCAAGAGTACTTTTCAAAAGATCAATAGCATCCTTTTAGAAGCAATTCAATGAGGAGATGTTGACCAATCCTCCCTCACCATGTGAACATTTAAGTGTATTGACCGATGTCTTCTTCCCTTCTTAGGCTAAACGATTCTGAAGAGTGAATAAGAAAGGCTGTCTTAAGTCACTATCAAATATTAATGAATGCTGTGTGTCTGGAAGGCACGTAAGTTTGACTAAGTAGCACATACTGTATACAGTAAGACAGCCTACATCTATTTGACATCTGATTTTTACCACCACAGTGCTGAGAGGTGATGAACTACATTATTCAGTCTTGTACAGCAGGAACATATAGAGTCTCTACATTCTGCATCAGAAAAATCTTATAAGATTTAGCAAATTGTAATTTTGCATGTATGCTTTTCATCTCAAAATACCTCATCCAACCAGGGGAGCTGCCATTACAGCTTTAATTAAATAATGTGACACCACTGGAAATGCAAGAAAATGTGTTTATGAATAAAATGCACACTATATTTAGCCAAGAAATTTCTGTGAATTGTCAAAAAGCTTGAGATGAATCCAGCAAAACTGGTTTGCTAAAGGGCTGTCTTAAGTCACATGGTCACAGCTAACCATTAGCATTCCCTTTTACTCAATGGCAGTTGCTTGTCTGACACATACAGGTCAGCCTCAGAAGTAAGTAAAAAGGAAAGATGCTTATGCCCTCATTATGGTTTAATGCAGTAAACCAGCCAGGGCTTGGTCTGACCCCTTCCATCAACTATTCCAGATAAACCCATCCTTAAGCAACACATTAAAACAAAATGAACCGTAATAGGGTGTTTTTTGACGTCACATGGGTTAGTTTCTCAAATTGGACCTCACTTTAGTGACTGTCAAAGGTTTGGATATGCAAAACTAGTTAAGGGAGTTGTAACACTTAAGCACATGTTCATATTATTTCCCTTGATCTAATGTTTTCTAGCTTATTAAAGATAATTTTATGTCAATGAATCAAGCAAGTAGTAACAGCTTTTGATCAAGATGAAAATAAATAAATAAATTTTTTTTGAAATTGCATGATGAAAAAAGCCTTTGATTTCTTCTCATTATATGCCAAACAGTTTTGCTTTCCCTCTAGCACGCTTGTCTGCTCTTGCTTCAAAGTGTTCAATTATGTTTAAATGCCACAAGCTCAAAAAGCGAAAACATTTACCTGCACTCAAGTGTAAAATGAAGGAAACCTTAAACTGACAGTCCCAAATAATCCCCTTTTTTCTTATTTTTCCTTCAGATCACCATCACACTCTTCAAAGACAGCAACACAAACTATCCAAGGCTGTTTATTGCCCACTGTAATATATCACTCATATTCCCTCAGCCCTCGAGTGCAACTGTATGCTCAGAACCACCTGTCTGTTGGGCGATCCTCTTCCAAACGTCACACTGATATTAAATGATAATGCAGATGTGACTTTGCCAGTGTGTGAGGTACATAAAGGCCAACTAAACATTAATAAATCTTAGAATGCATGATGAAGTTTTTAAAGCTGAACAATATTAGTTGTAGATACACTGAACACAGTCGCGATTTAGACATTTTATCATCGCATAAGGGGAAGTGTAAGGAGATATAGGCTATCCAATCTCTGATTTCACACAATATTAAGTGACAGCCACTGTAAATGAAAGGGAGCTCTAGATCTGAGATACATCTGTTGATGAAATCAGGGCGTGATAAAACCAGGCAATCTCACCAGTCTACAGTATTTTACATACAAGGCTGATGTAAATGATCACAGGGTTTGAGTTGTTTAAATCCAGTTTGCTCATCTGAAAGATGACGTCTGTCAAAGCTCCTGTTAGATACTGTACAGCTACAGTTTTATAATCTATTACTAATTCACCATTACAATGCAAACCATAAAGCAGTCATTAATTAAACTGTTTTAATAACATAGTAATTAATCTAGTGATTTATAATTAATAGAAATATCATGTTGTGGAATCATAGCTTATGTTCTTTAGATACATTTGGCATGTGCAGCTACTTATTACAATTTGTAGCTGGTATAACCATTCTTTTAGTTTAAGTTGTTTTCTTAGTTTGGGTTTATATTTTATGTCAAACCACAAAAGGATTATTTCTTCTCTGGTTATCTTGGAAGCTGTTCAATTCAAACCATTTCTCTCCATATAAAAGTGCAGTCACATTAGCAAAATGTACGTAAAATTTAGCAAAGATTGTCATTATCTATAGTTAATAGTGCAATGATGTTAAAAGCACAGCTCGCACAAAAGTCACTTTCATACCAAACAGCTTTTCTGTTGTTTAATTCCATCAGTCTGCATTGCCAGCTGATCGGGACCACATTTTCCTCCAGACTTCATGGATTTAACTTTAAAAAACAACTGGATTTCACAAGTGAAAGTTCACCTAACAATAACTATTTAAAAAAAAAAATTCAAACTCAATTTAAATAATTGAATAAAAACAATATGTTGATCACTTCGGTGAGTCTACTTTAAAATATATAACTAGTTCATATAATTCCAAGTTCAAATTAAATTTTTCCGTTTAGACTGAGGGCAATTGGTTTGCAAGCAGTGAACAAATAAAAAATGTATTCTTGTTTTATTTTTCATCATGCTATTTGCCTTTCTTCCAACTTTCGTTTGGGTCTGTTTCAGCCTTTTTTGACTCCCCACCGGTAGTTTCCGGTGAATAAAGATAGATCAAATTGATTTAGTGTTAGAGTGTCAAATGAAACTGTTGATATAAGTAGAGATAATGTATGCACACACCATCTGTCTGCTTTAAATCATTTGTAGTCTGATTCTGAAAAGGAGTCTTCAGCAAGTAGAGGACAAGATATTGAGCACCACCATCCTTTACAAGCACCGACTATTACCTCATACCCCAGTCTCAGACCATTTTTCACAGAGATGCAGTTGTCAGCCAGTTCACACGTCCAGGCCTCTGATGTACCCCAGTATAAATATCCCCTCACCCACAAGCTATTTTGGAAAATTGCAAGATTTGGAGGAAAGTCTTACATGTGTGTTTCTCCCGTGACGCCCAAAGCAGTCTGCGTCACCATTAGACACTTATAATAACTGGACACCTGATCCCTGACTGCTGACGGTGGGGGTGAAGATGCCTCGTAAGACATTGTGAATCAATCATACAGACAGAAAAGGTGACAACCAAGGGCAGGGTGAAAGGAGGGAGAATACCATGTGAAGACAAATGCTACTAAGAAAGTGTGAAAACAAAAGATCATCTTTAAAACATTAAAAATATGTAATTTTATGTATAGATTTCCTCACAAAGATTACAAAATATAGAAAAGAAATCTGAAAGAATCTGAAAAAAAGATAGTACTCACTACCGTAATACAACAGCTATCTGTGACACCTCATGGACCCGTTTTGTTGTGCTTTCTTCCCCCATGTACTCATGTGACCT
The DNA here is from genome assembly GCF_963082965.1 of Carassius carassius. Lineage (NCBI taxonomy): Eukaryota > Metazoa > Chordata > Actinopteri > Cypriniformes > Cyprinidae > Carassius > Carassius carassius. The sequence goes on along the minus strand of NC_081768.1, from coordinate 24,788,845 downwards.
AGTTTTCCCTCATGTTTGATTGTGTCGATTGGTTCAGGTTTGTTTTGTTAATTGTCCTCATCATCCCAGGTATTTAAGCTCTAGTCCGTGTAGTCTGCGGTTGTCTAGTCTACTACAGTATGTCAACTACATGTGATCCAGCCTGTCCATCCTGTGTTTGCCTTATTGTGGTTTATTAAAGACTATTTGCATTGTTAATCGTCTTCTTCATGCATTTCATTCACTGTAGCTGTGACATTATCATTATCATAATGTAGTAAATATAAATGGAATGTGAGCAGAGCAGGAAATATGCATAACAGCCATTAAATAATCTTATGCATTATAGATTAAAGCAAGAATGCCAAAGAATCTGTGGTTTACAGTGAGTTTAGAAAAGCTAAGAGGTATTGATAAGTACAACATGGAGAGTAGGCTTTAATGGGCTTTTTGTTTTTATTAAGTGGTTATTACATATACCTTACAAAGTTTCATAAAATAAACATATAGCAACAATAATTTCTTGATACAAAAAATGGTTCCACCAAGCAATATCGTTCTTTAGGAATGTTTAGCAGAATGGTTACCAAACAACACACAGATGCAGTAACGTAAAAATGTAGTGGCACAGTAATACTAATGAAATGAGGTCACAGATGTGTGTTTATAGAGTATTTTACAACAACTTTGAATGTGATTCAGTTAATCATGATCAAGGACCAGAAGTATTGTTTTTATAAAAAATATTTATACAACAGTTAGTCCCAGTGCAGCATTCCCAGGAGAAATTAGGATTGAATTTCTGCATGTTACATTGTTCCACCAGTAGGTAATGACAAACGATATTCAGCAAGTCATTTCAATAGTACACTTTACCAATTTCTTCAAAAACATAAAATATAACAAAAACATCCATATACTTTTTTTTACTATAAAGTAACCAAAAAAAAAAAATACAGTAATTGAAATAAGCAGTAAAAGTAGGCAAAAGTATCTGGATGTTTGACTGCAAGATTGTGAAGTGCAAATCCACTGGACACTTTACTATCCCATGAGGCCACGGAAGAGGATTTGCATATGGCAGTGATGCAGCTGATGCAAGCAGGGCTTGAATACGAATTTTTTTTTTTATTGGTTCACTCCAGCAGAATCAATATTTTAACGTTTCTGTTCCCTACGTTCCTTTGATATTATTACCATTCCAAAACTGGTTCGGATGGAAGAAATATCGGTTAATAACGTTATTTAAAAAAAATAAATTATTTGCCTATAATTTGCCTAATAATAATAATAATAATAATAATAATAAAGTACAGTGTTTTCTTTACTCAAAAAGAAAAGGAAAAAAGAGATCTGGTGACCTTAGCCAATAACCCGTCACAGCCAATTAGTCACAGCCAATACAGCATCATCTTTTCTAGATTTTGGCCAAATGTAGGCTACAAAACAAACAAACAAACAAAATCTATCAACACTTTAAAAGACATTCAAGTATTTTTAAGATATTTAAAAATGTTTGCTGCATTGTTAAAAAAAAACACCATAAGTCAAGGCTCATGTTGCATTTTATTAGCCCTATTACTTTCCGAAATAATGAAGGCTAAAATGCCTGTAGGCTAAAGTAAAATGTTTACAAACATTATAAAACAGTTATTAGTTTCTCTCCAAAACAAATTCTATAAAGTTCAATAAAATAACGTTTTTAACTGGTTAATGGCCATTTAAAATTTTTGATTTCTGTTTGAAACTATAAAATTAGATTTTGTTTCTGTTTCTGTTTCCTTGAGGGGTGATGTCAGTGGTGCTGCAACCATGCTGTAATTTTTAGTGAACCTTCTGTAGAAATTAGAAAATCCCAGGAATCTCTAAAGTTCCTTGATAGTGGAAGGTTGAGGCCATTCCATTACTGCCTTCACCTTGGCTTTGTCCACCTTGACACCCTGATGACTAATGTGATAACCCAGGAATGATGTCCGCTTGACATGAAACTCACATTTCTCTGCCTTGAAGTACAGATGATTCTTCAGAAGCCGAGTGAGGACGGTCTTGACATGGTCAACGTGTTCTGCCTCAGACTTGAAGTATATGAGAATTTATCAATGTAAGCAATTACGCACTGGTTAAGCAGGTCCCGGAAGATCTCGTTTATGAAGGATTGGAAGACAGCGGGTGCGTTGGCAAGTCCATACGGCATGACCTGATACTCATAGTGCCCTCTAGTGGTGAGGAAGGCAGTCTTCCACTCGTCGCCCTCCTTGATGCGAATGAGGTTGTATGCACTTCGTAAGTCTAATTTGGTGTAAATCCTTGCTTCACGGAGCTGTTCCAGAGCTGAAGGGACCAGTGGTAAAGGGTAGCGGAATTTTATAGTGACGTTGTTTAGTCCCCGATAAACAATACAGGGCCTGAGTCCTCCGTCCTTTTTCTCCACAAAGAAGAACCCTGCTGCAGCTGGAGATGTGGAAGGTCGGATGAGTCCTGAACTCAGGGCCTCCTGAATATAATCCTCCATGGCTTGGGATTCTGTGTGAGATAAGGGATAAACACGACTTTTGGGGGGCATGGCATTGGGGAGTAAATCAATATTACAGTCCTAAGGACGATGAGGTGGTAGTTGTGTTGCCTTAGTTTTACTAAAGACCTCTGCTAGGTCATCGTAACAGGAGGGAATATTGACAGTCTTAGTACTCAAAGGACTTTCAGAATCAGAATGAGCTTTATTGCCAGGTATGTTCACACATACGAGAAATTTGTTTTCGTGACAGAAGCTCCGCAGTGCAATATAATGACAGCGACAGAACAAAAACACAAAATGGAATAAAAATTTTTTAAAAATACAAATAGGTAGGTAAGGAACGAAAATATACAAATTGACAATGTATGGCAGGTATATTACAATGAGCATTATGTATGTACAGGTATATTATGTGCAAAAAAATTTAAGTGTACGCTAAGTATGGTGTTAGATAAATAAGTGTATGTATATATAAATATAAAGTGTAGTGTGTTCCACAGTTTTTATCAATTGTTCATTAGATGGATTGCCTGAGGGAAGAAACTTTTCCTGTGTCTGGTCGTTCTGGTGCTCAGTGCTCTGTAGCGTCGACCAGATGGCAACAGTTCAAAGAGGGAGTGTGCTGGATGTGAGGGGTCCAGAGTGATTTTGCCAGCCCTTTTGCTCACTCTGGATAAGTACAGTTCTTGAATAGATGGGAGGGTTGAACCGATGATTCGCTCAGCAGTCCGGACTACCCTCTGTAGTCTTCTGAGGTCAGATTTAGAAGCTGAGCTGAACCAGACAGTTACTGAAGTGCAGAGGATGTATTCGATGATGGTGGAGCAGAACTGTTTCAGCAGCTCCTGTGGCAGGTTAAACTTCCTCAGCTGGAAGGAAGTATAACCTCTGCTGGGCCTTTTTCACAATGGAGTCAATGTGAATGTCCCACTTCAGGTCCTGAGAGATAGTGGTGCCCAGGAACCTGAATGACTCCACTGCAGTCACAGTGCTGTTCATGATGGTGAGTTGGGGGAGTGCAGGGGGGTTTCTCCTGAAGTCCACGATCATCTCCACTGTTTTGATTGTGTTAAGCTCCAGGTTGTTGAGACTGCACCAGACAGCCAGCCAGCTCTTTAACCTCCTGTCTGTAAGCAGACTCGTCACCGTCCTGAATGAGGCCGATGAGTGTGGTCTCGTCTGCAAACTTCAGGATCTTGACAGAGGGGTCCTTAGATGTGCAATCGTTGGTGTACAGGGAGAAGAGCAGTGGGGAGAGAACACAGCCCTGGGGAGCTCCGGTGCTGATTGTACGGGTGCTGGATGTGTATTTTCCCAGCCTCACTAGCTGCTGCCTGTCTGTCAGGAAGCTGTTGATCCACTGACAGACGGAGGTGGGCACGGAGAGCTGAGTTAGTTTGGGCAGGAGGAGGTTTGGGATGATCGTGTTAAAGGCCGAGCTGAGTCCACAAACAGGATCCTCACATAAGTCCCCGGTCTGTCTAGGTGTTGCAGAACATAATGCAGTCCAATGTTTACTGCATTGTCCACAGACCTGTTTGCTCTGTAGGCAAACTGAAGAGGATCCAGCAAGGGTCCAGTGATGTCCTTCAGGTGGGCCAGCACCAGTTTTTCAAATGACTTCATGACCACAGACGTTAGAGCCACAGGCCTGTAGTCATTTAGTCCTGTAATTTTGGATTTCTTTGGGATGGGGATGATGGTGGAGCGTTTGAAGCATGAAGGGACTTCGCACAGCTCCAGCGATCTGTTGAAAACCTTTGTGAAGATGGGGGCCAGCTGGTCAGCACAGGATTTCAGACAGGCTGGTGTAACACAATCTGGGCCTGGTGCTTTTTTCCTTTTCTGCTTCCGGAAGACCTGGCGCACCGAATCCTCGCTGATCTGAATTGCAGGTGTGGGGGAGAGGGGGGATGCAGGAGGTGTGAATGGTGAGAGCGCTTGATTGGAGATGTGTTCAGGGCGGGTTGCAGGAGTTGTGAATGGTGTGAATGGTTGTGTGGGGAGGCGTTCAGGGCAGGTGATGGGTGTTCTTTCAAACCTGCAGTAAAACTCGTTCAGATCGTCTGCCAGTCGTTGATTCTCCATGCGGAGTCATTCGAAGAAAACTGAGTCCTTATTTTTCCAGAATAATTCCTCTTTGCCACTTTGATCTCCTTTTCCAGTGTGTATTTAGCCTGTTTATACAAGACATTGTCCCCCTTCATGTAAGCATCTTCTTTGGCCTGACGGAGCTGTTTGAGTTTTGCAGTGAACCACGGTTTGTCATTGTTGTAATTTAGTTGAGTCCTGGTAGGAATGCATACATCCTCACAGAAACTGATAAATGATGGGCACGGAGAGTTCATCCAGTTCATCTCTGTGAGTTCATCCAGATTGGTGGCAGCAGCTTCAAAAACACTCCAGTCAGTAAGGTCAAAACAAGATTGTAAATCCTGCTCTGCTTCATTAGTCCATCTTTTTACAGTCCTTAATACAGGTTTAGCTGATTTTAATTTCTGCCTGTAGGTCGGTATAAGATGAACCAGAAGATGATCAGAACGTCCCAAAGCTGCTCGTAGAACAGAGTGATATGCATCCTTTATTGTGGTGTAACAGTGATCCAATATATTACTGTCTCTTGTGGGACATGTAACATGCTGTCTGTATTTTGGCAGTTCACGGGAGAGAAGCTTTATTAAAGTCCCCAAGAATGATTAAAATTGAGTCCGGGTGTTGTTGTTCTGTCTCTGTGATCTGATCAGCGAGTTTCTGTAAAGCTGAGCTCACGTGCGCTTGCGGAGGAATGTAAACACTCACCAGAATGAAAAATGTCCACGGCTTGCAGTTAATGAAGAGTGTTTCGAGATTTGAGCAGCACATCTTCTTTAACACAGTTACATCTGTACACCACCGTTCATTGATGTAAAAGCATGTCCCGCCGCTGCACGATTTCCCCATTGATTCTGCTTCGCGGTCCGCTCTGAATAGCTGAAAGTCCGGCAGATGGAGCGCGCTGTCCGGTATGGCGTCATTCAGCCAAGTTTCCGTGAAACACAGAGCAGCAGAGTGTGAGAAATCCTTATTTGTCCGAGAGAGCAGAAGCAGTTCATCCATTTTGTTGGGTAGAGAGCGGAGATTTGCCAGATGGATGCTAGGCAACGGTGTTCGAAATCCGGGTTTTCTGAGTCTCACGAGCGCGCCAGCTCTTTTTCCCCGTCTGCGCATCCTCTTGAAGCGTGTGATCAGCGCAGCCGCTGTGAAAGAGAGACGGACTGCTGACGCGAACCGGAAACGGAAACCGGAAGTAGTAAATCAAAAGTGCTGTGACAACGTGTCAGAATAGAAGTCACCATTTGGTGTTTGCAAAGTTTAAGTTATTTTTCTGTTAAATAAATACGTCAGCAGTCCAGCCGACCCCTTTGTCCTCTTCCTTGCCCACACGAACTTACTACACTGGTGGCCACGCAACAACTTCCGGTGGCGAACCTCCTGGTCTTCAACGACCTGAAGAGGGCCGTCATCCAGCGGGTCGGCCGGTCGCCGGAGCAACATCGCCAGCGCTTCCGGTCCCTGGACTTGGGCGAGGCCGGTCGGCCCCTTCGCGATGGCCCAACAGCTCCGGGACTCCTGCTGCAAGTGGCTACTAGCCGAGGGAAGCGACGTGGAGCATGTCGTCGACCTGGTGGTGCTGGAGCAGTTCATCGCTCGGCTTCCCAAAAAGACGGCATCCATCTGGCGGAGGACCACATGGTGGCGTGCCCAGGGGTCGGCGCACCCCCAGCTACCAACTCTCTCTCTCCTTCTCTCTCTCCCCCCTCTCTCTCTCGCCCTGTCCCTCTCCCTAGGTCCCGTCCACCCGGCCCTCCTCGTGTCCCAGGGGGGCGGGGCTTGTGCCTGCCTGAGGGGACAGTGCTTCCGTTTCTCCGCTCTCTCCGCGCCAATTCTCCAATCCACTCCCTGCCACTGGGGCGGCGGGTAGGTCTGGGCTGGCCTGTTGGCGTTGCGGGGACCCGGAGCATTTTGTGGACAGGTGTCCAGTGATGGAGGTGGGGACGATGATCCGGGTCCCGGACGTCCCACAGGTCACCCCCGGTCAGGCTGGCAAGTACCAAATATCTGTGAGTATCAAGGGGGGTACATATCCGGCCTTGGTGGATTCAGGATGCAACCAAACCTCAATCCATCAAAGCCTGATTCAACTGGGGGCATTGGATACAAGCTGCGTGGTTAAGGTGCGGTGCGTACACGGGGATGTGGTGGAGTATCCGGTCGTCCCAATTATGATTCAATTCCGGGGACAAAAGCATAGTGTGGAGGTGGCGGTTAGTCCCCACCTCCGGCATCCGATAATTTTGGGAACGAATTGGCCCTCATTTACGGTTTTATTGGGGTCGTTATGTGCGGATGCCTCTTGGGGAAATAAGGCGCGGAAGGAGACCGCGCGGGTACAGGTGGGGGAAACTGAGCCAGGACCGCTGGGTTCTGCTTCAGGGGAACCGAACGAAATCGGGAGACTTATTCTCTCGGAGCGTGATGACTTTCCTTTGGAGCAGTCTCAGTATGAGACACTAAAACATGCGTTTCAACAGGTCCGCGCCATCGATGGCCAGTCTCTACAACCTGCCCTCCTGCTCTCCTATCCGTATTTTGCCATTTTAAAAGACCGGTTGTATCGAGTGACCCAAGACGCTCGGACAAAAGTGAATACAACCCAGTTGTTAATTCCAAAGGGCCGCAGGGAAATGATTTTCCATGCGGCTCATTCTAATCCTATGGCGGGCCATTTGGGACAGGCCGCAACACTAAATCGCCTCATGACCCGTTTCTTTTGGCCGGGCATTCATGACAACGTGCGCAGGTGGTGCGCGTCTTGTCCGGAATGTCAGTTGGTGAACCCACTGCGCCCTCTTCCCTTAATGCAGGTCCCCTTCGAAAGAATTGGAATGGACCTCATCGGGCCATTAGAGCGATCGGCACGAGGACATCGCTTTGCATTAGTCATAGTTGATTATGCAACACGATATCCTGAAGTGGTGGCCCTCCGCAACATTTCCGCTAAAAGTGTTGCGGATGACTTGTTTCGTCTTATCTCCCGGGTGGGGATTCCAAAAGAAATCCTCACCGATCAGGGCACGGCGTTTATGTCACGTACGCTATGCGAACTGTACGGATTGTTGGGCATTAAATCGATTCGAACTAGCGTCTATCACCCACAAACCGACGGCCTGGTCGAACGGTTTAATCGCACTCTTAAATCCATGATCCGTAAGTTCGTTCACGAAGACGCCAAAAATTGGGATAGGTGGCTAGAGCCCTTGTTATTCGCTATGCGAGAGGTCCCACAAGCCTCCACGGGGTTTTCCCCCTTCGAGCTTCTCTATGGGCGCCAGCCCCGGTGGGTGCTCGACGTACTGAGAGAAACTTGGGAGGAGGGGCCATCTCAGGGTAAAAACGAAATTCAATATGTGCTGGACTTGAGAACAAAACTCCAACACATTGGGGTGGCTATCAATGGAGAATTTGTTACAAGCCCAGGACCGCCAGAGCCAGCTGTATAACAGGGGAACTAGGTTACGCAAATTTGCACCGGGAGAGAAAGTACTTGTATTACTCCCAACGTCGAGCTCTAAATTAATGGCTAAGTGGCAGGGACCGTTTGAGGTCGCACGACAAGTCGGAGATCTCGATTATGAGGTAATACAGTCCGATAGGAACGGGTCCCGTCAGATCTACCATCTCAACCTCCTTACAAGATGGAATGAGGCAGAATCAGTGATGTTGGCAACGGTGATTGGGGGGGAGGATGATCTCGGTCCAGAGGCGAATATCAAACCACAATCCCTCGCCCTGGCTCAAGGTGGAGATGACCTCTCGCCGTCCCAACTCACTGATTTAACGAAATTACAGGCAGAGTTTGCCGACGTCTTCTCGCCCCTACCGGGCCGTACTAACCTGATTCAGCACCATATCGAGACCGAGCAGGGCGTGGTAGTTCGCAGCCGGCCGTATCGCTTACCTGAGCACAAGAATAAAAGTAGTTCAGGCTGACTTAGGCGCTATGCTTGACATGGGGGTAATAGAAGAATCCAACAGTAACTGGGCGAGCCCGATAGTTTTAGTTCCGAAAACGGACGGCTCAGTCCGGTTCTGTGTGGATTATCGCAAGGTGAATGCTGTGTCGAAATTCGACGCGTATACAATGCCGCGGGTTGACGAGTTGCTTGATCGGCTAGGCACGGCTCGTTTTTATTTGACATTGGACTTAACAAAGGGCTATTGGCAGATCCCCTTGTCTCCATTATCCAGAGAAAAAACAGCTTTCACAACGCCGTTTGGTTTACACCAATTTGTTACCCTTCCGTTTGGCTTGTTCGGGGCACCTGCTACCTTTCAGCGCCTCATGGATAAGATTCTGCGCCCCCATGCTGCATATGCGGCTGCCTACCTGGATGATATCATTATATTTAGTAATGATTGGCAGCGGCATATGCAGCATCTGAGGGCTGTCCTGAGGTCGCTGAGGGGAGCGGGGCTCACGGCCAACCGAAAGAAGTGTGCGATTGGGCGTGTGGAGGTAAGGTATCTGGGCTTCCACTTGGGGCATGGACAGGTGCGTTCCCAAATTGATAAGACAGCCGCTATTGCGACCTGCCCACGTCCTAAGACCAAAAAGGAGGTAAGGCAGTTCTTGGGGCTGGCGGGATATTATAGACCAGTGGTTCCCAACCTTTTTCAACTCGCGGCCCACACATCCAAACATATATGTTTGCGCGGCCCACTGCAAAAAAAATAAATAATAATAACTGACCCCGCTATTGTACGGTTAATAACTTAGTACTCAGAAATCTAGTACTAGATTGTTAACTGTATTTATTGAATGAACTAGGGCTGTGCGATATGGGGAAAAAAAACATCGCGATTTCTTTGATCAATTTTGATATTTCGATTTTAATCACAATTTTGACGCACAAATATATGCTTTACAGTCATAAATGCATTCATGCATGAATTTGAAACATATTTCCAAAAGAAAACCAATTAGAGCTTTATCAAAAAGTTGTAACGTCTCTAGAACAGACATAAGTCAAAATAATCACTAAAGGTGTAACAACATTTATAGACTTATGGCAAAAAATAAATAAAATATAAATATATACAGTTATGTGTGCGGTGCAGAAGCAGCAGAGAGAGTGCATTATTGTAACGCGAAAGCACATTAAAATAATGCACGAGAGCGAATCTCTCCGCTCGCACGCAGATTTCCTTTTGCTCTGTCACAAAACCAGACGAGATTGCTCAGATACACGCTGCTCTCACCCGGAGAGAGTGTGCGCACTTAAAACGTTTCTCATCACACTTAAACTGTGTCCTGTGCACTCACAACTCTCTCTATGCTCATGTGCTAGATATTAATTTTCGCACGTTTTTATTTAAAGCCTTTTACCTCGTGCAGTGTGAACGCTCTGATCCGTTAACATGGGCTCGGAAAAAAGGCGCATCACAGACAGTGTGTGAACCTGGAGTTAGGCATATGCCCAGTCTGTTCTGTTCTCGCAGTAGGCGCTGCATTCTGATTGGATCAGATAGCATAATGCGGGAGGTCAGAGCCACGGAAAATCTTGCAATAAAGCGATTTAGAAATCGCGCAGGCTCAAATCGTTATTTTATGACGATTTCTATTAATCGCACAGCCCTAGAATGAACTGGCAATGAACAGAAAATAACTCGGACTGGCACCGCTCAGCAAAACGGGAAAACCAGATCCAGGCAGAGCTCGGCAGCGGGTAGACAGTCAGCGGAGCAAGCAGTCAGGGAACATGTTGACAGCATTTATGCATGTTTGAATTTGTTGTTCTGTAGCATATGAAGCAAAAATATCTAAGATAAATTGGCGGTTTATTCTTAAACCAATCAGCAAGCTCCAATAGTGGAAGCATAGTTACAGTTTAATATTTATTTTTTGTTATTTAATTATATATATTAAATATATTATTATTTATTTTATTAGTAATTGGCGGCCCACCTACAATACCGTGTCAGCCATGTCAGCAGGCCTTTACCCAGGTCAAGGCTGCTCTATGTGGCGGGCCGCTGTTACACTCTCCTGATTTTTCTCTCCCCTTTTCTTTTGCAGACAGACGCGTCGGACAGGGGGCTGGGGGCAGTCCTGTCCCAGGAGATAGAGGGGGAGGAACGGCCGGTGCTGTACATTAGCCGGAAGCTCTCAAAGAGAGAGGCTAAGTACAGCACCATAGAGAAAGAGTGCCTTGCCATCAGATGGGCCGTCCTCACCCTCCGCTATTATCTCCTGGGACGGGAGTTCACCCTCTGTTCGGACCACGCTCCGCTGCAGTGGCTCCACCGCATGAAGGATACCAATGCGTGGATCACTCGTTGGTATCTAGCTCTTCAGCCTTTTAAGTTCAAGGTGGTCCACAGGCCGGGTGTTCAGATGGCGGTGGCCGACTTCCTCTCCAGAAATGGGGGGGAGGGGGGGGGGGGGGGCTGCAGGCTGGATGGCTCCCCGGCCTGAGTCGGGCGGTGGGGGTATAAACAATTGCAGAGCACGTCACGGAGGCAGCCATCCTGTATCGGCGCCAACGATTCCAACACTAGTGATACAGCAAGGCTGGGGAACTGACAAGAAACAGTTACTTTCCCAAAAGGCTGACCACTTGGTCAACTCACCCTGATGCCATGACAGGACGGGGTCGTGAATGAACAGCCATGGGAATCCTAGGATGACTTCATGCTTAGGTGAATTAACGACATAGAAGGATATGGACTCCTGGTGAAATAACCCCACTTGCAATGTAAGTGTCTTAGTTTGTTGAATTATTCCAGTTCCGATTGCTGTGTCATTGATGGCTTTGATCTTGATGGGTGGGTTACATGGTTGGACGGGTAAGTTATACTTCGTGACAATATCTTCATGAAGATGCATGAGATTTAATGCAGCTCCGGAATCGATCATTGCTGTTAATGAGATGGACAGCTCTTTAGTTTTCAAGATAAGGGGAAGTTTGAAGGATTGATTATTAGGTATAGACAAGTGTTCCATATCTACCAGAATGGGTTTCAGGGCCTTGTGTGGACATCTCTGGCATCGATGGCCTGGTTCACCGCAGTAGAAACAGAGACGGAGATGGCATCGCCGTGCTCGTTCACTTTCAGAAAGTTTGGTATAGTTGACTTGCATGGGTTCTTCGGGCTTTATAGTTTTATTTACAATCATGGTAACAGGCGGTATTTCCTTCATATACTTTCCTCGCGGAGTCTGTCTCATCAAATTATTCATCCTAATTGAAAGTCAGTAAACAATGAATTTTCTCCTTTACATACGAGCTCTGCCTGGAGATCCGTGTTGAGGCTTCTCTGGAATACGGCTTTCAGGGAAACGTCATTCCACCCATTCTGAGCAGCGAGGGTGCGAAACAAGATGGCGTACTCGGCGGCTGTTCTGTTTCCTTGCGACATTTGTAAAAGTTGAATTGATATATCCTTGCCCCCTGTGGGATATTCAAACACTTCTTGAAGTGTTCTTTTTTATTCAGTTAATAAAGAAATGTGGCTCTGTAGTGGACACCTGTGAGGCAGTGGACAGACAGCTGCTGATGTCTGATGCTGGCTGACAATAAACAGACCTCTAGGGACGTACCCCATCTTTTGCAGGTGTGTAAATAAGTGAACGGTTGCAGACATACACCAGAAACCCTTCTAAAACATTCAATTATTTATAGTTATTTATTTATAGTTTTTCCTTTTTTTTCAGAGAAATTATAACATTGCCCTTCCTGTAACATGATGATCCTGCTGTCCTGGACTGTATATGATGAGGTAAGTATGAGTTTGTCCATGTGTGTAGACATATGTAGTGTACACACACACATTATACACACATTGTGCACTTAATTAGTCCACAACCATTAATCAATGCACTAATATAACAAAAATAATACCTGTGGTGTTCCTCATTTTAAGATAATTTAAAAAAATACCTGTGCTAAATGAATAAATGTAATATTTTATTATTTAATTTTATGTAAATCACTCTTTTTTTCAATGAACAGCCTACACATAATCTCAGAACAGCTGTGGTAATAACAGAGGACCCATTTGGTGAGAGCAGCACTGCAGACTTTCCTGATGGTGAGGAACTTCTTGCTGATGAAGCTGCCGACATGAGTTCACCTTACTATGAGTGCCTATGTTCTGTTCAACATTATACAGAAAAGCAATTAAAAGTACACTAAAGCGCACTATTTTTCTGCTGTATCTGTTGGCCATTCAAGAGGAGATCATGGACCATTTTCACAAGACTGATGATGTGTTTCAGCTGTGTTTTCATCTTAAATCCTCACAATGTTTGCATATTTTGATTTTAAAAAAATGATGTGCATTTACAGTATAACACTATACTTTGTATAGTGTATCCTCCAGGAACCATTGAAAGTTCCTCAGAGAACCACCCCCATTTAGAGTGGTGCCTAGAGGCTCTTCAGAGGGTTCCGCCGGTGTGGTGAAGTGAAGAACCCCCAAAGGTGCCTCCAGGAACCTTTAGTTTTTACAGTGTGTATGCAAGCTTTAGGTCACATGATATGACAACATGATGAAAGCAGTATATCAAGGTTATATTAATAATATGCCCTTTCATAGTATAGAATACATATTCAACAGTAACACCAGTAAAGTACGGATTCAAATGTTCTTAGCCCAAATAATTGTATTCATTTAACAAGTTTTTTTTTAACTTCAAAAAAATGCAAAAACAAAATTAACTGGCAATTTTGTGTCTAACATGTAAATTACTTAATATTAACGTTTGTTTTATTGAATTGTTGTATATGAGCAATATCACACAATCAAGCTGCCTCCTTGTTAATCTCTTCTCAGAAACAGCCCACAGCAACTGTTGTTGCTATTTAGTGTGACATTTTCAATTTAGTGGCAATCTTTTAAACTAGCACTTCAACTGGGAGCTCATAGAATAGTCACAACGCTTCACTTCACAAACGACGGCCCTGTCAATTTTGTTCATCTTCGAAACACTAAGTTCTGTCATGAACTCTGGTGATGGCACAGGCTGATAGGTCTAACTTAATCTGATATAATTACATCATTATTCATACAGTGCAACCCATTAGTTAGTTGTATCAGCAGTCAATGAGCTTGCTGCTCAACATTCAAATACTAGGATAGCGCTTGCCATAGCAGTTGCAGTGTGATCCGGAAAACCCTCCACCTTCCCCAGCTCCACCTGTATCTGGTATAGGGTAATTTAATGCATGCTATTTATGGGGGTTATTTCATGTCTTATATGTGCAGCAGCAGTATTTATAAACACACTGCCATTGCCATTTCTACTACCATGCTAAACTCTCAGAGAGTTGTCATGACAGCACTGAAGATATTTTAATGAAACCTGGGAAGTCTTCAAAAAGTTCAGAAACACACTGGGCTGTGCTTTTCCACTCAAAAAATCTTGGGTCGGTGCCCACATCCTGGTTCTGAACCAGCCCAGAAAACTTGCTGGTCTCGATTAAGGGAACCTATGACGAACCTATGAGTTTCCACTACAGACTGTAGTTTGAAAGGCACCATTTTTTAAAAGCCATCAGAGTTCATGTAAATTGACAACTTTAACAAAAACAATACCATAATTAAACAAATGATAACCCATCAAAGTCTTCAAGATTTCTTGATTATTAGAGGCAAAAAGGTATTTCAGCATTTGTGCTATTCTACAGTAGGATCTAGCCAACACACATTTCTGTAAAATCCAGCATTTACAGAAAACAATACAAGCAAATATATTTTTTACTAAAGCTGCACCTGAGCACCTGCTATGTTCCCTTAGGAGTTCCCATAATGCAACTAGTCTTTGTGCTGCTCAGTGGCAGTGAAGGTGGTGAAATGAGGTGCTATTTCAAGTTAGACATGAGGCTCTTGGCCTTTGAAGTCTAAAGTACAAGAAGATTACTTTTATACTGACGCTGTCATCTGTCAACAACCATATATTGAAAGAAGAGCAGTCTATCTCTCAGTCCTGCTGACCTGCGCAATCTAACAGAGTTTTCCATTAAAGTTGAAACCTTTGGACAGACCAATATCTCAGGCCTTTTAAAATAACACCCATGGGTGTAACAGAGGGACCAGGGTCAGAGCAAGAATGGCAGCTGCAAGGCTCCGGAGTCCCCTGAAAGTGATGGGCATGCTGGCCATTGACGTTCTTCAGTGCATTGTTCTAAACAAAATGGTTCATGTGGGTATTGTCTTTCCCTATGATGAGTTAAGCTGCACTTGTGCTACAAGCCGTCGGCATGTGAGAACGCTGATGCTCTCGAAGGTCCCTGTCGAGATCGACCTGTCTGTCATTGTTGCTTGTAAAAATAACCGCATCATTCTTCAGAAAGCAGCTGCCTACACAACTGCAGGGCGACAATCATCCAGGACAAGGAGGAACAAAATAGAGCAGCTCCCTGATTACTGATGGCTGCTGTCTGATAACAGCCAGCTTTACGTAATGAGTGTTAATGAGCGTCTGCCATCTTTTAGCCTAATCAATAGACCTGCAAGTACTACAAAAAGGCACTGCACTGATTATTTGTATGAAAAAAGAGAAGTTATAAGAGGAAACAGAGATAATAAACTACTAATGAGGAATTAGTCAAGATAAATTAAGCATCTGAAGACTGCAGCACTATTTAAAGGGAACACAATGTTATAATCTGACTTTTGATGGTATAATCTTGAGACTTTTGGAATATTAATTTGGTATAACCATCTGATCAAGTTGAATTAATGTCAAATTATATGATGTATACCAGAAACATACAGGAGTAAAAAAAAAAGATAAATGGACTTGCTTGTGATTCCATTAGCATTATATCGTGAAAGAGCTGGTATCCGTGACCTCCTGTGGGGCTCAAAGTTTAGCTGTAAGTGTTGATCTTCCACAGCAGAAGGAGTCTTTGAAGTGAACTACTCATAGTGCTCAAGGTATTATCAAGCTCAAGGGCCAAACCATTAGGAAATCTTTGTTCTTCCGTCAAGTTAAATATGTTTGGAATAATAAGGAAGGGCTTACCCGCTCAGAAGAGGTAAAAATGTCTGCCTTTAAGTGTGACCTAATACATACAACAAGATTTTGCTTGATTATTGGCTAGCCTATGTATATCAAAATTAGTAAAAGCAGAATACTGAATACAGAATGCAGAATTAAGAATACTGACAAACCAACAAAATCACATTTGCAAGGTAGCATGGTTGACATGAATTGTTAATCTTGCTGTATTTTTGTAGTGTTAACTCTATGGAGATACTTTATATAGAACACCAAGTGTCACTAAATGAGCAGAATTTCATATTTCTTTTTTTTATGTCTTATTTTTTAGTTATGTGAAAATATTACATTTTATTCTTTTAACAGATGGAAAATCTGTCTGAAATCATCCCCTATAACAAAAGTTCTAAACTCTGATCATTGAGGTCCACTTTCTTGCCGGATTTGGCTCCATCCTTCATCAAATTCGCATGTCTGTGACTTTATCCTTTATTAAGACCTTGATTAGCTTGTTCAGTGTGTTTGATTAGGGTTAGAGCTAAACTCTGCAGGAAAGTGGACTTTGAATTGAGAACCCCTGCCTTATACCTCACAGTGTGCATTTTTTTATATCTATTTTCTATTCTAAATGCTAGCCATTTAATAACAGCATATGCTTAATATGGACAAACTGCCTCTGCAAATAGAAACAGTGGTTGTTAGTTGAAGCTCACTGACAGGGATACCTCAGGGACACAATCAGCACATCTCTGCCCTGTTTCACCAAAGACAGTAAGATATGAGCTGCACCAAGCTGGAATTTATGACACTGCTGCCATTTGGAAACGGCCTGTATTCAAGGCTAAAGCATGACAATAACCTTTAGCTGTGCTTGCACTGATGCCTGCAGCCCACAGTAACTGGTGCCAACTGCAGGGAATCCATTACAGTGTGGGTAGTTTCTGCAGAGTATGTGGTGGGAGTTATATAAGATTGGATGGGGTCATTTTGTAGAACCAGGGTCATCCTCTTGCTGAATAATGCTCCTTTTTTAATTTTGTATGTGATGGTGGTCCAAGAGAGGCTCCTCCAGTGAGTTTTCCAATGCTAAACCACTGAACATAGTGCATTTAAACCATACCTGTGCTATATTTAATACAAGCACTTTTCCAGATCGGTTTATTATTACAGAAAATGAACTGCTATGAGAACCGTAAATAATGAGAGTGGATCAATTCTGTTTGAGTATGGTGCTGTTCTAAATCAGTGGCACACATCCTCCCCTTGTGGCTTCTCTTGGTACTGTCAAACTATGGTATAAATGTATTTTTACAACCATGCTGTCTTCTGAACAGCTTTCACAACTGGTGGACCCAAACCCAGAAATCAATTACAGGTCTGTTATGACATGACATATGAGTTATGGACAGGAGAGAAAACCATTGCTAAATAAATGGAAATATTAACATGTAACAAATCATATAATCAGGCAAAGTTGGGACAGCAACAAATATAAAGATCAAATGCATGATTTGAATATATATGTATATACAGTTAGGTCCATATACTGTATCTGGACACTGACACAGTTTTCATAATTTCAGCTCTGTATGTGTCATGACTTCGGTCTGATCAGCAGGTTTTTGTTGTGTTTGACAGTTCACCATGTGCTCGTTGTCTTTGCCACTCCCTCCCCATCGTTATCCTAATTTCTACCTCAGCTGCTGTCACACCTGTGACTTGTTCATTCCTTAACTCTCCCTCTTTTTGAGCTCCCCTCGTGTGTAGTCTGGTGTCCGACCGTTGTGGTGTAATGAGCTACACTTTGTGGCCTATAGTTAGTCTTGCTGTGTCTACTTAGGCTCCAAGTTCAGTCTAGTGATTTTTGTTCACCTTCTCTGCTGCTTGCTCTCTGCCTCCTGTTTCTGCAGTCTTCTGTTCCTGCCATGATATCACCAGAATACTCAGTGCCCTACAAGAGACTCTCAGCTCCGACGTTGCGTCAGTACCGACGCTTGGCCCCTCTGTGCTGTACTCCGTCTGACGTTGGGTCGGCTCTGACGCTGGGACTGTGTGCCCTGGTCCTCAATTACCTTGCCTGGTGGAGGGGCTGGAGGCTCATGTGACTGTACCCCTTATCCTTCCCCTAATCTCGACCTCAGCTGAGGGGTGCTTGAGACTTTAAATAAATTTGAGTTGTAATTGAATCCGTGTGTTTCCTTGACAGTATGCCACCAGAACAGAATTAAAAATAAAACAATCAAGATGAAATTGTAGTGCAGACTTTAAGCTTTCATTCAAGGGGTTGAACAAAAATTAAAAAAAAAGTGACATGAAAAAAAAAAACCTTGGAATGCTTAGGAACAACTGGCTTATTCCTGAGCAGTCTGCCAGTTCCCTTTGGAAAGAATCAATTGCCAGGAAACTATGGGAAACCAAGTGTTGTCAGCACTTGCAAGGGAATGGGTAATGTGTGGCTCCTCGCTGTCTCTCTTTCCAAACTCGGACCCAAATCATCACAGACCTCCAAGAGGATAGCCCTCGGAAATCTGAAATGGCTGGTAAGCCAGTGATCATTGTGGGCCAGAAAATCACTGTGGTCCCTAAAAACTTGTTCTCGTCTGTCAATAGTATGTCAATTTGTTTTTTAATTACAAATTAATAGCAATGTTTCTCACAGGTGGTGGTGCGATAGACTTGTTTAATGTTTGCAACTTGTCTTCATTGCCTCTATGAATCGCCAATGGACAAAAACCATGAGAAAAGTATGTACGCTAGACATGAAGTTGGCGTGGAGGAACTCACTTTCTTATGTTAATTTCACTGTTAGTACATTTGACCGTGAACGTGAAAGCTGGCATACGCAAAGTTTTGTGTGTACGCAACATTGATACATGAGGTCCCAGAACTTTTACCTGCTTAACTGATGTAGAAATAATGAAGGAATAGCCCACACCTGTCCATGATACAGCTTTTGAGTCAATTGTCCAATTACTTAAGATCCCATGAAAAAGTGGGGAAGTACATATTCTGTAATATGTACATATAGCTGCAATTTCTTAAACTTTTTGATGATAATATCCTAAAATTAAAGCTCAGCATGTGTGCTTTAAGTCGATATTCATTATATAACTGTAACTTAAATATGTTTTGGTCAGCTGCTAAAATAAAAAAATATTGTGCCTGTGTACAAATATACAGTGGGTAAAATAAGAATTGAACACGTCACCATTTTTCTCACTATATATATATTTCTGAAGGTGCTGCTGACATGAGATTTTCACCAGATGTCAGTAACAACCCAAGTAGCCCATACATACATAGAAAACAAAACAAATAACTTCAGAAATTAAGTTCTGCTAAGTTCTCTCCTGTACGGAGAAACTAGTCGCATGCATTGCTCAGGTGTGATTTTGGCCCATTCTTCCACACAGTCTTCAAATCTTTAAGGTTACATGGGCCTCTTATATTAACTCTGATCTTTAGTTCTTACTTTCTATTGGACTCAAGTCAGGTGATTGGCTGGCCATTCTAGCAGCTTTACTTTCTTTCTCTGAAACCAGCTGAGAGTTTCCTTGGCTGTGTTTGAGATCAGTCTTGCTGGAATGTCCACCCTTGTAGATGGCAGCAGATTTTTATCAAGAATTTCAATTATATGAAGTTTGCCAGTTCAATATGCTGAAAAACAGTTCCCCATCTCCAGACTTCACTGTTGGTATAATGGTTTTGGTGTGATGTTGGGTGCCACTTGACCTCCAAGCATGGTGTGTATTAAGGCATCCAAAGAGTTCAATTTTGGTCTCATCTGACCAGACTATATCCCCCAGTATTTCACAGGCTTGTCTAAATGTTGTGGTCAAGTAAGTGGTGCTTGGCTCTTGGACAGCTCTTCTGATAATTATTTTCACTACTCTGTCAGAAATCTTGTGAGGAGCACCTGGTCGTGGCCACTTTATGGTAAAATAATGTTATTTCCACTTCCAGATTATGGCCCCAACAGTGCTCACTGGAACATTCAGAAATATAGAAATCCTTCTGTATCCAATGCCATCAGTATGTTTTGCAACATTAAGGTTGCGACGGTCTTGAGAAAGCTCCATGCTTTTACCCATAATGAAATGTTTCTTGTGTGACATCTTGGTAATGAGAAACCAATAAAAACTTAGCTCAATTGAAAGCATTATTTAAACCCCAGAAATCCCAGATCTCTCACAGTCAAAGAGATGCAAGTTCTCAAATTAAGTAGGTAAAATATCTGTTCTGTGTTAGAGAGCTTGCCAGTAACCAAGAAAGTTATATGACAGTCTATTGCAGATTAAATCGGACTGCATCATCCTTCCTGATTCACACTAGTGCTTGAGAGCTTGACTGTGCTTCTCCATGCATTAAAAGGAGTGGCAGGTTTTCCCGCTGTGCCACAAATGGCTTTTCCAACAGCCCAGAACTCAATCCAACTGTGGAAAGCAAACAGCCAAAGGCACCCAAAGATGAAGAGATGGGGCTGCGTGTTTAAATCGCTGGGCCTCTGTGAAACCTCATGGTTATTCTTGTATAATAAAACATCAGACAGTCTGAATGTATAATTACATCTTCAGTGTGACTTCTGACATGTTCATTCTGTACTGTCAGAATAACTGTTGACATCATTTATAATCGCCAGCATTGTTTCGTGTTTTGCAAAACACAACTGGTTACACTAGAAACAAACAGGGTGAGATCAGCCACTATTTATCTGAGTGTGCACTTTTTACTCAAAACAAACCAGACTCTCAAAGTATCCTTTTGACTGCTGCTGGTTAAATGGTTTGTTTATGCTGCAGTGGGTCAGGGAGATTTAGCGGATTCATATTTAATATCAGTAAGTATCATCTCAGTGCAATAACCCACCAAAAATGTATATGTTTATTTGATTAAATCAACAGCATTTTGATTACAGTTTAAAATGGAAAAAAAGTAATTTATTCCTGTGCTCAAAGCTGAATTTTCAGCATAATTACTCCAGTCTTCAGTGTCACAAGATCCTTCAGAAATCATTTGAATATGCTGATTTTTTTTTTTGTTTTGCTGCTTAATATTTTGTGAAAACTGTGATACATAAAACACACACACACACGTTTGTTTTTGTGAAAAGTGGGGACATCCCATAGGCGTAATGGTTTTTATACTGTACAAACTGTATATCTTATAGCCCTACACCAACCCTACACCTAACCCTAACCCTCACAAGAAACTTTGTGCATTTTTACTTTCTAAAAAATACTCATTCTGTATGATTTATAAGCGTTTTGGAAAATGGGGACATGGGTTATATCCTCATAAGTCACCCTCTCCTTGTAATACCTGTGTCATACCCATGTCATTATACAGAGTTGTGTCCTGATATGTCACAAAAACAAGAGCTCAAAAAACATACAAACATAAAAACAATAAGATTTCTACCTGGCAAGTTCTCTTCATTATCATGATCAAACCTGAGATGTTTATATTACTTAATCACTACACTCCCACCACTAGGGAAATTTATTTCCTACTGGTAAGCCTTGCAATCTACTTACAATAATTTGCCTTCTCAGATTCGGCCTCCTTGTATATCAAATCCTGCTGGAAGCATCACTGAAATTAGATTCATATTTCAGTCACCTTTCTTTGTCTAAACACAGGCATGCTAGTTCTCTTTTCGTGTGGATTTGGAGGGATTTGTGTAGGCTCTCTCTGACAGCTTCATGACCACACAAGTCCGCAGGTGTTCTAGAAATGAATCATGCAGGGCTGGTGGTATGAAGTCAGTGAAATCTCTCCTTTTTGCTTGAAATGCAAATGTTTGCTTCCCCATCTTTTCGATACAAGTCAGCAGGAGGTCTGGGGCAAACGGAGCACGACCCCTTTAAAAGCACATGCTTTGTGCAGGCTGTTCTGAGGTCAGCTGTCTGCCTCGGTGACAGAGTGGTTCAACATTAGTATTCACCCAACACTGATACTACCTGTCAGATGAAGGGCTCACATCTGGGGAAGACGGCTAAGACAACAGCACCTCGTGAACGGATGCGTTTCCTCAGTGAATCGATTTTTCCTTTAAATGCTCTGTTAGACCCAAATAGTGTGGGAAAAAGTTTTTTTTTATTATTTATCTGCTCAGTTCACCACTCCTCTAAGGTGAGAGAAAGAAGATCGAGGTGACATGGTCTGAATACAGATGGGAAGGCATGGGTGGGGGAGCAAGATAGGAAAATTAAATGCTTCATTTTCTGATTATTAACTGTCATCATAATGTGCACAAAGGAACCAATGAGTCAGTATTTCTCAGTGACTTCTGGCCAGGTCTCAGTACACTACCAATGATGACACAATTAACTTACACAAACATTTGGCATGAAGAAGCCCCCTTTGCCACGAGGCATAGCTTGCACCCTTGACTGCCATCTGGTGCTGAGTTTCCACATATTGTGTTGAGGCCCCGGTTTCAATGTTTTTCCCTTTCCAGTTGGATAACACTACCAACTGTGTTTTATTTAATACAGAAAAACAGTAATATTGTGAAATATTATTACAATTTAATACCTGTTTTCTATTTGACTGATGCAAAGCTTCCAATAATCCAGTCTTTGGTGTCACATGATCCTTCAGAAATCATACTAAATCATACTAAATCATAGTGTGTCATGGTTTCCTCAAAAATATAACGCAATATATTCAGAAATCTTTAGTTGCAAATCAGCATGAGTTCTGAAGAATCACGTGACACTGAAGACAGAAATGAATTACTATTTAAAATATAGGGTACTAAACAACAACAACAACAACAAAAAAACAGCTCTTTTAAATTGTAATATTTCATTACTGTTCAATCCTCATTTGACAAACAGATGTTATACCGACTTGCAAACAAACTGGACTTTTCACAAGCGCTCACAAAATGCATGTAGCCAATATTTTACATCACTTTTTAAAGAATATTCAGTAAGTATAATTATTAAGTTCTTATATTTCCAAGTTACTGGTAGTAGTCTATTAATACTTCATATTAAGAAAGTAGCCTAGGTATTGTCATCTGATAACATCACTTACAGTACCCCATAGTAGTTTTACGTAGGCATCATTTTATTTGCTATTATCAGCTTCTGAAAGCTGGATCTTCATATAGACCCGAGGTATATGTATGTTCTCTGGTGGTAGAAGTAAGTTTCATCGCGCTCCTCACGCGCTGTGTTTCTCATCGCATCATTCCAGCACTCCATGACGAGCTGCGAACGCGTCGCGTCGCGTCGCGTCGGGATTCCTGAGGATTACCCGGCGTGCCCCGCGGGAAAGATGGCGTTGGACGGGAGGGGATAGAGATAAACTTTATCTAAAAATTGGTAACAGAGATAATCTACGCCTGGGATTCGCGGTAACACTTCAACTCCTCACGGAGACACACCGGCGACAGGACGCGGGAGCCGCGATCGCTTTTGACGGCGCGAGCGGAGAGATTTTAACGGCCGTTAGCAAGTGTGTGTTAGCCAGCGAGAAGAAGAAGCGGGCAAAGTTTATTCAGTTTGAGCAGGAGTCCAATCTGATCTATACCAAACTCTGGGTTTAACTGCGGAATATTCACTAGCCCAGGTAAGAAGTTCATAAATACATTTCTTTGAAACATTAGTCCATTCTAGTAGCGTACTATCAAATCTATTTTCAAATCTTGTTGAAATACGCGACCAGTCACCGTTCAGATGAACTGATAACACACCCAGCAGTAACAATCAGATCTGAATCTTGATCATCATATCCCCCAGACGCGAATCAGATAACAGATTAGAGAGGGTTTCTGATCGTAAAGGTGTCGTTGTCAGGTGTTTTACGCGCATTTATTCGTTGGAGTCAGCCATGGCTATGCTCAGCGAAAACAAACCCTTCGGCGGTGTAATCTGTGTGATGTGATTTCTCCATTCACTGTTCGTGATTTAAAATACTTAACGTTATATATTTAATTCTTTAATGTCTTTTGGTTCTCCTGGTCAGAGATATACTCCTATTAATGCTTACCAACTAGATCCGGTTGTGCAACCGATCCTGTTAACGTTACACGGTGTTTAATACTCGACTGTTTAGCGAGTTGACGATTATGATTATGATGATAATGATGTTGTCCTAAAGCGATGGGGAATAACATTTTATTCACGTAGCCTTACATTAAATAGTATAACTTCGCGGAATCCTACTGGGAGGAAAAAACGATGAGATATTTCGACGCTACACTCTCAGTTTGTGGTGAAATAACTCGTGGAGTCCATCATGGACACAGAACAGGTGAGGAACGCTCGAGAAACCCGCGGTTATAAATCACGGTCGGGAAATGTTGCTTGACGGTTAATTGTCATACAGATAATTGCGAATGAGATTTGTTTGTCTGTTTTTTGTGCCACTCGCAATGTAAGCTTAATATGTGTTTAGGAAGAAGTCGTTTATTCACATTGAACGTGGAGTGGACTCACTATACACTTCATTAAATGTGTTGTAAACAAAACATGTAAGTTCTATCACATAATTCTGCTATGCGTCAACTTCTAATTCAAGGCACGCAGAAATATTGTATTTTATTATGCAATTTAAACCTATTTCATACCTCGTATTCCTCACTTTGTCTTTCCAGGTAATCTGACCTACAACGGCCAAAAATATCTCGCATTACTCAAACGTCAGATAAAGTGAAACCAGGGCGTTTTTATGCGACGCGAAACGCCGCAAATGTGCGCACGGCGACTTTTTCGCCTTCAGAAACGATCAGAGACAGCGAAACGGAATGCGATAGCATTTTATGTTGACATGGCAGATGTACGTAACGACATATTTACATGCAAACACAATTCATACAAATGACAGTATATTAATTGAACTGAATGGAGTCCTAAGTAATTGCGAAAAATCACAAATCGTTATCAAAAAACCTTTACACAATGGCGAAATTAATGTCAAACTGTTGATTTTTATTCAGTGTATCTTTACGTAATACAGCTGTTAAAAGTAAAAAAAAAAAGTTCAATTTTACCAGTCAAACTGAAGTTTGAATAAAATTGTTAAAAGTAGTGACAAAGTAACAAAAAAGGTAAATGTTAAAGTTGAATAAGCATCCTTATGTGAAGTGTAATGGATTTATAAGCAATAACTCAAAACTAGTGGATCTCCATTAAAGGAAGAGTCTTTAGAGGTCACCTGTATGCCTGTATTATAATGTTTAGTTTCCACCCACTGGCAGCTTGCAAAGCACAGCCCTATTTCAGTATCTGTAGTGTTGATATAAGACCGCAGCATCACTAATCCAGCTCTGTGTAAAGTAGATCAACATCCTGATGTCATTGACTTCTCTGGCTCTGTTTTAAAACCATGTGTGCTGCCTACCTAGACAGCATTTTTGGGCATCATAGGGTTGTACTTTGGTAAGTCATGATTGTGCATAGCATGCCCAAAGTAAACAGGCAAGACACTTGCTTTAAAGTACTTCAGAGAATACTATGGTACTTTTTGGTCCTCTTTTGTTAATGTAGGCAGCTCACTAGTTTGAGACGAAGACTGTGTTGAATGTCTCTCAAGGGAGGTGAAATAAACCGCAGTGTTTCATTGCATAATGCTTGCTTGATATGACAGGCTAGCTGCTCCCAGTCCTCCTCCCTTTTTATTGAGTGCACTTAAAGTGAGTTGATAAGTCATGCATGTCTCAGCCATTACTTACAGATGGGTAATGTCGATAAACAATTAGTAAATTGCAGTTTAAGAAGAGCTGAACACATTGCTGATAAGGACTAAGTGTTTGGTCTTTATTAGATTGTACGACTACCTGATTCAATGCAAATAATTCAGTTCATGCGAAAAGATTAATATTATTGCAAATTTCAGATAGTCAGAACAGAGTTATTGATTATTGGCGTTTCAAAGGATTCTAAAATATTGATTTCAGGAGGGAAATGTAGATGTTACAGCGTATAATGCACCAAAATAATTTTTTTATAGAAAGTGAAAATATAGTTACGATTTGCTTTAAGTATAAATGAGTGATTCAATTTATGCAAATAGATGAATTTTATTGCCAATTTTAGCAAGCAAGTTTTAAAAATAAACTATACTGATAATGATACAGGAATCACTTTCAGAACTATTTTTTTTCAGTTGATTAACAATAAAAATATTTTCAACCAGTCAGAATCTATCCAACTTTCGAGATTTTGAGCATTTAAAGCAGAAGACGACAACTTTGCATGCACTTAGATTAAACAAAATGTTATTGTATGTTAGTGTGGACGATAATAATAAAATTCTACTTATCTTTATAGTAATCGTGCTTGGTGTGTATGGGCCTTTATTAATAAAGGTTTAATTTAGCCGACAACTGAAAAAAAAAAAAGTTTCACTAAATAGATTTGCGTAATTTACCAGTTTAATGGCAGGGTAAGTGAATTTTGTTCAAAACATTTTTTTGTTATGCTGGTTGAAAGTCTTTTCATATCCCAATAGTAATCACTAAGTTAAGTGGTCTAACTGTACCCAGTTCACGCAGACATAATGCGTCATCAGCGTGTTCCGTTATGCTAGTCTTGACCGAGCGAGAATGGAAGGCATTATTGGCGGCAGCTGTGGCCTAATGGTTAGAGAGTTGGACTTGTAACTAGGGAATTAGCAGGAATATATGGGAATTAATGGGAATAAACTGAAAATGAGCAAAATTGCAGGACTGTTTAAAACTTCCCTGTGCTGTGTGTGTAATATACTGTGCAACTAAATTAGGCTATACCATTGTAAAAACAAGTAGTCTACAAATGACCCTTCCCCACACACAGTCCTCTCTAGTCACCTGGGGATTCCCCTCCATTTTCTCTGAAGCCACACTGGCTGCATTTGAGCCCAAAGACTAAATCTAAGCTTTGATATTCTAAATATATTTGACCTATCTGATTAAGTGTTTATACAATAGCTAGCTAGCCAGTAAAATCAAGATATGAAAAATCTAAGTGAGTTAGCACTACTTCATTGACAATTTATGAGGTATAAACTCAAGTGGTGATGCTCTTTCTGCTAGACAGTTTTCTGTTGTGATAGAGGAGTACAGCACTGGTTAAAAGTTTTGACCCTCTATATTGCAAGTAAATCACGCGCATATGCGACTAAATTTTACTCTATGACACTAAATGATGTCTATCGTTAGCCATTGGCTAATAAATTCTTAGATTTTACTCGCCAGTGTGTATGTTCGAGGCTATTATAAGATTAGCACATTTTCACTCGCTGAACACTGACTGAGCGCTTCAGAGTTTTACTCTCCATCAAGTGATCTGTACTTTTCAATTCATCTCAATGGATGCACAGCACACCTGTATTTGCCTCTTTTACTGTCTATGGTATTTGCCGAACTGTAAACTCTGTGTGAAGGCGCACGACTCGCCTTCGCTTTGCTGATAGCTCTGTTTCTCACACATGCAAAGAGAGAGAGCGAGAGTCTTACCACGCTGAATCAACATGCTACATGTAAACTATATTCTTTGTTGTCTTCTCCTGTCAAAATAATGGAGTTCATTTAGAATTATTTAGCTTTTTTGAACAAGCAGAAGTTAAGCCGGTTTCTCCGGTAGTGGGCTGAGCTAATGCACAAATGGCAATATCATTGGCTGGCGCTCATCTTTTACCGTCCCTGTTTTGATTTCAGCATATAAGTTCAACCAAACACAGACAACGTGATTAATATTCATGAACCCAGCAGCTCATCAAGCCGTAGTGCATTGTGTATTATTAGTATGGTAGTAGAATTAGTTGTTGTATTATCTTTTAACAGTAATTAATATGATCTATTAAATTTTTTTTAACAGAAGCCCTGAATGACCAACAATATCTTAAGCATCACCACCAGTCTTAAGTTCAGTTAAAATGACAAATATACATTCATACATGGTTACCAAGTTTTAGTTCTAATCACTAAAGTTAAATTAAATAGTGCTTAATACCATATTATAATGCTTGACTGACTGAGAAGCTAAGATTTAAGAAGCTGTGCCATTTTACAAAGATAAGCTGACTGGAATCATATATATATATATATATATATATGATATGATATATGATATGTGTGTGTGTGTGTGTGTAAAATAGTATATCAGTCTGGCGAGTAAACTGAAAAATTTACTAGCCAATGGCGATTATATTGCCAAGGTGTGCATAGAGGGCTGCATTACTATTTTTAATGTTTTAAAAATTGCATATCTTTTGCTCGTCAAGCCTTCACTTATTTTATCGAAAATACAGAAAACAGTAATATTGCGCAATAGTACGTGTTACAATTATAAATAATGGTTTTCTGTTTTAATATACTTTAAAATATAATGTTTTTCTCTGATGCAAAGCTGAATTTTGAATATCATTAATTCAGTCTTCAGTGTCACATGATTATAAATATAAATGATAAATATATAAAAGTTTAATACAAAGGACCGACAACCAATCACAAAGAGTACTTTCTTGATTTAAAAACATGAAATGCAGTGGGTTGGGAAAAAAACAACATTAAGTCTTGAAACATGTTTTTAAAAGTTGAACTTTTTACGCTTTCTAAACATGCGGCTCTCTTGTGTGAAATGCGAGTTGAATGGTGATAGATGTCCCTCTAGAAAATGTGATAAACAGCCTATGCGTTCTGTGTGAACTGCTTGGTTTCAGTTTCGCCGTTAACAATATCTCGCATTAATGTTCTCTTTTTCTGCAAAATTTTAAATGACCAACACAGCATCTAGTGGGTTTGGATTTGGATTTTTATTTAAAATTCGATGAGTATTTGATAGGGGTGTAACGATACACTCAGCTCACGATTCGATACGTATCACGATACTGGGTTCACGATACGATATGCATCACGATATTTTGAACAAAATTTAAAAATTCAACTGAAAATCAAATAACAGATTTATTTAACATTAACAGTGTTCAATAACTGTCTTGTTATACATGCAACTTAAAGAATATACAATACTTCAATATAAATCAAGATTTAGTTTACCTTCAGTACGTAAATAAATTAACAATGACTACTAGGTGTCACCGACCAATAAAACTGAATTGTATCATAAAATCAAAATTAGGATAGCCCAAGAGAGAACTTCTTTAAGCAGTACAAGTGCAACAAAAAACACGTCAAGTAGTGTCCTGACTCCTGTTCAAGTAATTTCAACACAAACAGCTTTGTTTTTTTTTTGAGGTTACTTACAGGTTTTTTTGCAAGAAAACCAGCATATCTACATTTTCTGGCAGTAGCTGGGATCTTTGCGCATTAACAATATCCCCTGCTGTCGAAAAAACACGTTCACTAGGAACAGAAGTTGCTGGAACTGTGAGGTAAGCCTTTGCAAGAGGTGAAAGAAGTGGGTACATTTGAGCATTTTCTTTCCACCATTTCAGTGGACAGCTAGTGAGGGGAATAGAAGTGTCCTTTTTGTACATGTTAATCTCTACTTCTATCCTACTTTTGGACTGGGTGACTGGTGGTTCAGAAAAAGTTGCACCAAAGAGCTCTTCCAGTGCTGTCTTTTTACTAGGTGGCTGTTCTGGCTCAACTCTGTGTGCTGCATCTCTTTGATCTGCTGCATCAGTGGGATCTCCATCACTGGCACCTTCCTCTTTCGTTTGCTTCCCAGTGACAGCCTTAAAATAAAATAAAATAAATAAAATAATTAAGGTATACTAGTAAGTAAGTGTAGTTTCAAGTACATACACAAAAGGTGTGCACAAAGTAGGTTACACAAACATGCAATTAGAGTGACAAACACACACAAGTGCAAATACATAGATTCTCAGACAATTTGTAATGCAGACATACCTGCTGTAACTGGTTTGATTTGTTTTTCAACCGGTGGAAAACCTCTTCACGTTGTTCAGGGAGTAAGTGGGGCAATGACCGAAATCTGGGGTCCAAGGCAGTACCCTCTAGTAGATAATCCTGTTCCTCTGTGAATCTGCTTGAGAGGTTTTGCAGGATGGCTGTCTTCATGTTAGCAATAGTTGTGAAGTCTTTCTCGTCCGGTGTCATGCTCTGTTCGATCATGGCTTTCAAGGGCAATATGAGTGACAGCGTGGGGCTCTTTTCATCAGACAGGACAGTGGTGGCTTTTTTTAGCGGTTTAAGAAGGTTTACGATTTCTTCGGCGTCACTGATGTCAGCGCTATCCATAGTATCGAGTTGACGTGCATTTTTGCGCACCTCAGTGCTCAAGAGGGCTGCCGTTATCGCAGCTTGTTGCTCGAGATAGCGTTCCAGCATCTCCATTGAGCTGTTCCAGCGTGTAACAACATCCATGATAAGCTTGTGTGATGCGATCTCAAGCATATTTTGCTTTGCCGCGAGCACAGCTGTTGCTGTGGTACTGCGGTGAAAGAAAGCCACGACTTTCCTCACGCGACCCAGCAAGCGACTGACGCGGGGAACATTCAATCCTGCTTGCGAAGCAAGATTCAAAGTGTGTGCAAAACACTTAATATGCGGTGACATCCCTGCTTCCCTCACTGCCACAACCATGTTGCGTGCGTTGTCTGTAACGACAGCAATGCTATGAGCAGATCTTTCAAGCTCCCACTCTTGTATGGTTGCTTTTAAGACATCAGCTATGTTTGTACCAGTGTGCGACTCGAAAAGCGGGCGAGTCTGAAGCACAAAACTTTTCATTTCCCACTCTGTGGTAATAATATGCGCTGTGACTGTGATGTAACTCTGAACAGCCCGCGAAGTCCATCCGTCAGTTGTTATCGCCACACTCTCAGCATTTTTCAAAACATCCGTCACATTTGCTTTTAACTTCGTTGTACAGGGCTGGAATTACCTCCTGACTGAAGTGCGGGCGTGACGGAATATGATACCTGGGCTCCAGTACCCTCACCAATTCGCAAAATCCAACATTTTCGACGACCGAGAATGGCCTCATGTCTTTTGCGATAAAAACTCTGATGCACCTGGTTATTTCTTGAGCTTTTGCACTTGACTGAGACCATGTTGAAGCAAAACTACGTTCTAACGATATTTGGCCTTCTTTAACTCTCTTTTTCGCACCCGGTTGCAGGAGTTTCTCTTTGTGGTACCGTTTTAAATGACACATCATATTTGTAGTGTTCGACGTCGTGTATAACAGTGTTTGTTTACAGTGTTTACACACAGTTCGTGTTTTGTCTGTTTTTTTACCGTCCTCCTGTCGAGTAACTGGAAAACCGAAATGCTGCCAGACGTCAGACTTGTAAGTGGACGGAGCATCTTCTATTTCAATTACAATTTCAGATGAAGTCGAACTCATTTTGCCCTGCTACTGCTCACAGTTCAAGCGATTCTTCATTTGAGCCTGAATGCAAGCGTGACGTATGACGCGGCTGCGGTAGCTCAACCAATAGGATAAAACGGACGTCAAATCATAAAAAAAAAAAAAAAAAAATTGTTGAATATCGTCATAACTCTACGATACATATCGTGACATTTTTGCATTGCGATAAATCGTACCACGATATATCGTTACACCCCTAGTATTTGAAACGATCACAGTGCTTCACTGAAAGATATGCATGACAATCGGATTTGATTAATAATGCAGCCTTAGTAGTAAGTTTCTTTCTATTTCTGCCGAATATTTATTGAATTTATTTTATTTTTGCAGTCTCGGGCAAATATTTTTAATTTTGGGTTTGATTTACTACAGCAGCTAATGTTGAATAGCAGGTGCTTACTGATGTCTTACTGGACTATGATGGGATATTCCATAAACTTAACTGTGCTGATGCAGTAAATACAGGGGTGAAAGGTCAGTGACCTCTCCTCCCACATGTATTATTGGTTCACTTAAAAAATATCCTCTGGGTCTTAGCAGCATTTGGCATTCACTCTCTTGTGAATCCAAAAACTGAATGTGTGTGCTCCGTTAGCATCTCACACACATAGTGCTGCTGTGTATTGACTGTTTAAGGCTGCCGGTGACTGGTGGATTTGTGCTAGGTGGTGTCTTATGATAGTGCAGCCCCCCGTGGAGGTTTATCAATTAGGAAACAGTCAATGTGAAAATGTTTGGGGAGGGATTTGTTGAAAGATTACTTTGTCAAGTGCCGCTGTGTGTAGCTCAGCTTAGCTAAAGAGATAGGGCTTGTGTGCAGCCTGGTGTGCTTAATTGGGAAAAGGTGATTGAGAGTTGGATAATTGTTGGGCGATGCTGTTAAGTGTTCTTCCATTAAGTAAGGTGTAATCTGAGGCTTTCTGCTGTTTGAGTGAGGTTCAAACAGTGAAATAAACAGTGATTTTCAGTTTTTTGTTTAGGGAGGTCTAGCATTAGTTTTTAAGTACAGAAATTGAATAAAGTTATCAAATGTAAAACATCATTGCATTTTTGGCTGAATAAATTAAAGATTATTCTTTATTAAAGTTACAAAAGCTTTTTAATCAAGAGCATTGAGTGACTTCTTTGTTGTTGCTGTTTCTATTAATATAAAGACTGTCACTTTAAGAGAATACACTGATACAGCAGGCCTACGTTCATCCGGCTATGTCTGCTGTACGATACTTACCAAGACGGGCATTTTGATATAATTTTTGTCTGAATTTGTCCATTTAAACACACTATTTCAGAGAGAGTTTAATATTTGCGCGCGTTCTGAGGCACGGGTTTGTGCTTCGGATGAGCGCACGCACAAATCTTCTCACTGCGCACACGAGCTCGCGTCGTCTGGCTCTTAAATGTTTAAATGAGTTTAGTTTAAACACAGATATTAATGTGTGCTGTTCAGACCTCATCTGTGAGTGTGCTATCAGCACTCGGGTGGTGACGGAATAAATGACTGCTCATAATCCAGCATACGGCATTCACATTGAACAAAAGTGAATGGTTTGTCCAAGGTTTTTTTTTCTCTCATCGCTGTTATTTGAATGTCTGGGAAGCCAGAATGCGCATGCATCAACAGAAAAATATATTAGCTGAACCCTGTTTGTTTTACATGCTATTTATATAGCAAACCATATTACAGATGCTTTCTCAGATTTAAGTTGAACCGCGGTCCCAGCGCGTGCCGAACCGCATGTGGTGAACCGAATGATTCGTTTTTTTTTCTGTCAGCGAACTGTGCGACCCCTAGTTGTTTGATTAACATTCATTACACAGAAACCCTCAGGAGCATTAAACTGCTGAAAACCAATATACTGTTACACATCTGTTTTCTTTCTCCATTTGTTTACCTTCACCTAAGTCAGAAGCAACTATGTTTAGGAGACATGCATTTGTGTGTACTTATATACTTATATAATATATATATAAAATAAATATACACAGTATAGTATGTAAACACAAATTTTATTTTGAATGCTATTCATTGTGATTAATTGTTTTTCAGCCTTATTAATAATTTTGTCTTTTCTAATACATGCTGAAGACAATTTGCAGATGATTACAGACAGGGCTGCATATTTAATGGAAAAAACAAAATTACAATATGGCAAAGGCTGTAGTTTAATTAAATAAATATTCATCAGCTCCTTGGTTCACAGTAAATGCTGCTCAGCATGAACTTCTCGTCTGCTCAGAGTTTGGGTCACTTTAAGAATGCAGTATGCAAATTAAGAAGCAAAACAGAAGCTTTAAGGGCAGGAAATAAACTCTAAATGAAAGTGTGATGAATTAACATTCGACAAGAAATTAGAAAAAAAAAATTGGTATAAATATTAGCATTGTAATTTTACAGTTGTAATGCAATTTTCTTTTCTTAATACACCATTTTTTATTTTAATAATAATTAATATAGAGATAATTAAAATAAAGTTTAAAACAAGCACAGAAAGTCTGGATTTGACTATTTGTTAATTTTTAGGTTTTCCCCTGAACTGTGCAGCTTTAATTGTATTATATTGCTACAAAAGCATATATTAGGGAAATATGTTGTTAGTGTATAATAAAAGGCTGAAGTGTATTATATTATGCTATTAATATATCATATTAACAAAAGTAAGGAATATTATTTTTTTATGATTGACAATTTAATTTTAATATTCAGTTCAAGACTTAGTTCCAAAAATGGCTGTAAATTAAAGCAGAGTTCAAGGAAATGTCTCTCTTAATGTGATTTTTATTTATTTATTATTATTTCTATTCACATTTTTATATATGTATTTATTGATTATTTATTTATTAGTATTTATTATTTTGCCCTCATATCTAAAGAGCAGTGAAATAACTCCCAATAATTGTCTCAAAATGTAGCTTTTTTATTTTATTTTTATCATGCAGTCCTGTTCCAGATTGTCACCTTTACCATGCATACTCAATTCAGTGCAGGAATCATCTACTTATTTTGCTTTATACACAGCACAAAGAAGGGCTGTTGAAGATGACCTTGGCATTCCAAATAGGTTTAGAATTTCAGATACACTCTATTCATCAGCGCTTGCCCACACACTGCATGGCCTTTCAGAAAAGCTGTCAGACGCTGTTTTTTGTTGTTGTTTTTTTTAAAGCAGCCATTTGAATGCTTTTATTAAGATCTACTCAGCAGTTGTTTGACTGTATAGGATGGTGCTGGAAAGATGCACCTGTGATTTTCCTCAGAAATGCCAAGGCTTCTGCGCATCTACTCGACATGTTTAGACTGCACAATTTCTTAAGTGTTTTTTGTTATTCACGGTAATCACATTCAGACCTGCCTGACTGATTTTAAAAATGTTTTTTCACAAACAAAAATCTTGGTAGTACCATTTTATTCTTTGTCCTAAACTATGGTTATCGGTTGGGACAAGGGGTGATGGTCCAGGAACTCTGGATGCTCTGGAACTCGCTCAGATCTGTTTTTGAGCGGGAGGGAGCGAGAGTTGTGAGGATTGTGTGGAAACATTCCTTTGCTTGGCAGAGCTCCCACGCTGGTGAAACACTCCTCAGTAACCACATTCAGTTCTTGTGCAAATTTACCCTCCGCTTGCTTGCTCCCATTGTCAGCCTGTCAACTCTGTTTTTATGTTTGTTGCTTGAATCCAATTATCCATGACCTGCAACATAGCCTGCACCTTTCAGTGCTACAGACACAGGTTACTGATTCTTTCCTCAATCTGTCTCTTTCATAGCACTTTCTGTTCTCTATCTTCATCAGTTTTCCAGCAGTGCTTGGAGATTGTCGCTTAAAGGTAATGAAATCACCCATTTGCCTATAATGAGCAAATAAGCAGCTGAAATGTCTCGTAAAGGTCAGTGCTTCAGAGAAAAGAGAACGTGCGTGTACATTTGTTCATTTGTTAAATTCCTCTGCTTTAACTTTGCTTTTTCTGTGCTTGCTAAACCTTTAAAGATGTTTTTTGCTTCAGTTTGGGTGTTTGTCGTCAAAACCAACATACATTTTTTTAGGTGTGTAAAAAGCATATGGCAATGAAAATACAGTGATTACATAGATCAGTTGATTTTAAGTACAGTAATAATAATATTAATAAAAATATTTATCCAAAATATAATTCTTATATTTTTATATATACTTGCACTGTCAATGTTTTAATAAAATATATAAATATATTTATATTTTTATATACTATTTATATTATACACATTATAATATTAAACATATAGTTTTTGATGTCAAAGTGAGCATACATTACTAGTAGTGTTAATTTATATCTGAATTTAATTGATATTACAGAATTAATATGAAGTATTACTTCATGATCCAAAATATAATTGTTAGATTTTACACTTTAACTTTTATCTATCATATATTAAAAACATTTTTAAATATGGTAATGCACATTATAATATTTGAAATATTTTTTCAAGTTATTAGAAAATTATAAAAGTGATTATTAAGTGATTAGGGTCATTACTGGTTCTAAACAGAACTGTATTTTCATATAAGGAAGAAATCACGTTTCTGTGGCATGCAGCTGCATCGTCTTTCAGTCCTGCTGCACTCAGAAACCACATGGAAGTCTGGCTGTTCTCTATGAGCACAACTGGCTTTCCAGGGAGCCATTTCCATTCTATTCTTCCTCGCTTGTTTCCTCTGTTACCTGCAGTTGTTTTTGCCCGCGGTGTCAAGAGAAAGCGGGAACAGTAAACCTCAGTGCACATTAGGCCTGGCTCCACACACAGCAGCTAGAAAGAGCTTAGCGCTCCACATCTCACATTGGCAGGTGGCTGCAGCCCAGTGCTTCTCCACTAGGGCCATGAAGAGTCCCTCAGACCTTCAGTAGACAACATCAGGTCTGATCTGATCTACTTATTGTAATTGTCCTTTCCTGCACTTGCTTTGGAACATCCTGTCATTTCATCTGAAGAGTTCTGCTGGTTATCAAGGACATTTCATAACGCTCCATATTTCAGCAGTTCTGTTTGCTTGTGTACTGTATTGTCCAGCTTGATGCATTGTTAAAGGCACAGTTCACCAGACAAATGAAAAATCTGTCATCTTTCACTAGGGCTGCTTAGTCACACAATTTCACGAATCGATTCTCATTGATTCCATATTCATATAATCAAATAATCATTCTTCAATTTGTTGTTGAAATGCAAACATTTAAATTGTGGCTGTGATAGATTTATGACTGATTAATTCAAACACACAAGTTAAGAATATATATATATATATATATATATATATATATATGTTTATTTTATAGTACTCTTCTCAATGTTTTCAAGCTAACTGTCTAGCTGTGGACATTGAATGGTTTTCCTTTTTGACATTGTTTACCAAGTGCTTTATCTGTGGTTGAAACACTGATTACATGAGACATGTTACATTTCAGTAAGTTGGAGCCTACTGTTGTTTTAAAATACCTTCGTGTTCATTCATGTTTTTTTGTGTGATATAACTATTAGTAAAGTGGGAAAGATGATAGAAATATGATCAGTTTACGTGAGCTCCGCGCTACAGCAATCTGCCACATTGAAGAGCTTAAAAATTATATTTATTGTAAAATTTTTGTGATTAAATCTCAAGTTCCAAATTCTGTCAGTTTTGTTTCATATAAAAAGTAACAAAGCTCATTGAGATTAATAGATGGCAGCCACTCTACAAATCACAAACAGATACAAATGTTTAGTACATTTTTGTTCACACGTAAGCTAAAACAGAACAGATTAAAGGATGGATTCTTGGGATTTCAGAATGGATATTGGATAATCAAAATGAAAACGGTTAAAAAGGATACTCCATCCTAAAATGAACATTTTGTCATTAATCACTTACCCCCATGTCGTTCCAAACCCGTATAAGCTTTGTCTTCGGAACACAATTTAAGATATTTTGGATGAAAACTGGGAGGCTTGTGACTGTCCCATTCACTGCCAACACTGTCAAGGTCCAGAAAAGTATGAAAGACATTGTCAGAATAGTCCATCTGCCATCGGTGGTTCAACCGTAAGGTTATGAAGTGACGAGAACACTTTTTGTATGCGGATAAAGCAAAAATGGGATGGGCTCGGGTTTCTGATTTCTGATTATTCTTAAAAAAGAACCCTCTAACACTAGCGTTCTCTATTCTTTTTGTATTCTATCTACTTGTTTTCTTTTTATTTATTATTATAAAAAAATGTGTACTGCATTAGACTGAGTGGGACTTGTCTCAGCACTATATATTTTTGTGATTTTGTTGGTTTTGATTGCCTCCGTTGTTCTCATTTGTAAGTCACTTTGGATAAAAGCATCTGCTAAATGACTAAATGTAAATTGACATTTATTTATTTGAGCTTGACAACCCCAGTCTTCCACTGATACAACAGTGTATAAGAGGAAGTGAGTAAATGCTAACAGATTTTTCATTTATTGGGGAAGTGTTACTTTAACGGAAAATAAAGCAACATTTCATCCGTCGTATGTAAAGAACCCAAAGCGTGACGTATGCTGGTTACTTATATGCCATTGCAGAACGTCACCTCTATTTACTGCCAGCTCACAGCAGGATGTTCATTGACTCGTATCCCTGCCTTTCTCTTCTTGTCCCTACTTCAATATCTCACTTTTCCTCCTGACGTCAGCACTTCTAATATTTTTGTCCCCAATAGACATTTATGTGGAGCTATAATTAATATCTCTGAGCATTACAAATGACCCTTTAGGAGTTGGGTTTTAAGCCCTGTCTTTTACTGAAAGGTCATAGCGGTTTGGATACCTTTGTATGAGATCATGTTTAGTTCACATGGACAGAATGGCCTATTTCTGTCGGTGTTGCCCAAACATATATATATATCCCAAACATATATATATGCCCCTGAGCTTATATTACAGGTGCAGCAGATGTCTTTAGTTATCCAGTTGACACAGTATTGGCATTTCAATTAGCATGACAGTCTTCCATTCTGTCTCCTTATGAAGAAACATGTGAAGCTGACACTTACACTAAATACAATCTAATTTTGGAGTTGTGGCAGTGGATAGAGTTCAGACTTGTGTCTAAACCCTGCTCTTTAAAGTAAGGGTTCACAAAACATGAACATTGTCATCATGTGCTCATCCTCACTCCTTTCCAAACCAGCATGACTGTCCTCCTTTTTGTGGCCGCAAAATTAGATGTTTTGAATATTGTTCAAGCCATGTTTTTTATCTATTAAAAGTGAATGCAGATTAGTTTGCTGCCAAGATCCGAAGAACTAAATCTACATAATAAAACATGGCAGAAATATGGTCCTTTTAGTGTTTGACAATATAAAAAATTACATTGAATGGACAACATCAGAACTACACAAGGGTGAGTAAACGACTCTTTATATTCGATTTGCCTGTTGCCTCGAGATATCAGGAGCATTTTCAAGGTTGATTCAGGCTTGAGTGGTTCCTGGCAGTTGTGCTGATTGGATATTATTCTTGTGTGGACACACCCCCATCCCATAGCAGTATAAATATAATCACTCAGAGGAACTGAAAGAGCAACCTCAGCTATTATCTGACCTCCGACAAACCCAGTGCTCACAGTTGGAGGTCCCATTGCAACTGAATTACTGATGGTTTTTAAGACAAACAAGCCCTTTTAAAAGATTAAACAAAGAAAAATCCTTGAACCCTACATTAAGAGCATGTAACTTTTCCTTTTCCTATTATTCTGCATTTCAAGAAGAAGCATGTTTGTATTTGTGCTTTCAGGTATTGTATGGATGCATATTACACTGGTACGATGTCTGCCAATATTAGATACTGTTGAACAATTTCGTATATTTAATTGTAACCTATGGAACCGGTATGCACCGAACCAAATAAGAACGCAGATTTCGGTGCCTCTTAAATGCCTGAGCAATTGATTGAAATATTTATCCTGGTTCTCCGAAAATGTATACAAGAAGCACGTGCGTCGCTAGGCTTTTTAGTGGGACTAGAGTCAGTCCCCTTAAATTTCATATTAAAACAGCAGCAGACCGGTCTCCTCACCGTCTTTCAGCATGCTCTTCAATCTGCAGACCATGGCGGAGCAGCGCAAGCGGACTCAAACTAGGGCTGCAACTAACGATTATTTTGATAATCTATTAATCTGTCGATTATTTTTACGATTAGTCGATTAATCGGTTTATGTACTTAAATTTTTGTTTTGCCCATTTCCCCCCCCAAGTAAATGATTAATAAAGGGTCTTTATCATTCAGCATAGAATTTTAAGAGATTTTAACCATTTTGCATTGTCATATCCTCATCAAAAATATACCTGGAGTTGTTTTATTGTGTCAGTAATCCTTTGTCGAACTCTTCTGCAATCAAAACACTGACCCATACTCTAGCAAATTTCACAAGTAGATTTCAAATAATGTTTTCACCATGGCAGTCCTTAGAGCTCCTAAAGTAGTTTAACATCCCAAACAAAGCTTAAGGAATCTTTCAGAACATATTTTCAGGAAGAAGGATGAAACAGAATAAAATTGCAGTACATTGCATTTTATTATTTACTGGAAAACAGCTTTATAGCTTATGCTTTGAAATTCTAAACAATCCTTCGAATAAAGTGCCAATGGCATGAAACCTGAATGGAACTCACATTTTAAAGTAAAATCCATCAGAAGGTTGTCCAGAAAAAAAAATTGGACACACAAAAAACTGCTGTGTGAAAAAGAGCAGTGCATTTCAAATATATTTAAACATTTACCTCTCTCATTCAGTCATAATTAGGCTGCAAGACTGAATTATGAACTGGTAAACGACAAACTGATCACAGAACATGTTTGTAAAGCTTCAAATGTTAACTGTTAAAATGACGACTCGTTTGTTACGACTAAACATTTGCAAACAACATTGTAGTGGAGAATCTGCACAAATAAAAGTCTTAGGGGCCGTTCACATATCGCGCCTAAAACGCGTGGAAAACGCTAGGCGCGCCGCTTTCTCCTTCTTTCCAAAGCACTCGGGCAGAAGCGCGTCTGCCTTTGCTAAGCAACCATGACGTGCTCTCTCCATGAAGAGGCAGAAATTTCAGCAAAGGATAAATGGATTTGCAGCTCTAAAAATAGCACCCGCGTTGCGCTTGCGGCTCTCTGAAAAGTTGAGATGTTTTTAACTCGATGCAGTGCGGACGCGCCTGGAAAAACGGGGGCGTCGCGACCGCGTCGCTTCCATTATGAGCGCGCATACCGCGCGCCTACATTGGGAATAACGAACTTGAGCGCGCAAAAGACGCGATATGTGAACGGCCCCTTAAACAGTTCAGTAG
This sequence comes from Carassius carassius, assembly GCF_963082965.1. Classification (NCBI taxonomy): domain Eukaryota; kingdom Metazoa; phylum Chordata; class Actinopteri; order Cypriniformes; family Cyprinidae; genus Carassius; species Carassius carassius. The sequence goes on along the minus strand of NC_081768.1, from coordinate 24,748,701 downwards.
TGCAGAGTTTACAGGTTACTCTTCTTTTTTGAAGGCTCAAAGTAAAGTACTTCCTCATCCCGCTGAACTTTTACTGTATATGGCAGAGACTCTGTTCGGGAAGCACGTGACAAAACGAGGCCAGCTATTGGCTATTCGCTACTTCTGCTGTACTGGCTGAGTAAAACCTCCGGTGGCTCATTACTGCCACACTTTGGTCACCGCAGATTTGAAATATGCACGAAATGAGCCGCTTATGGCAAATAAAAGTTATTTAGCAACTAATCGATGACTAAATTAGTTGACAACTATTTTAATAATCGATTTTAATCGATTAACTTGATTAGTTTTTTCAGCTCTAACTCAAACAGAAACAGAGGACACAAGGTGTGTTTATCGATAGATTGTTAGAATATCTGTATCTGCACTGTTCTTTGTCATAAATACAGTTCACAAAAGGTTACGAGGGAGCAATCAGTTTCCCATCTACTGTAAAGTTTTCGCCCCGTTCACCGCTCATCACACCGTAGCTGTTTCCTCCAGCGAAAATCTAGCCAGTTCCCGGGACTTTTGAGAACTGGAGCTTGTAGCCTAGAATTATTCTTTCTAAATGATGTGAAAATCATCTTGTTTACTCACAGAAAACAATATATTGATTTAAATTTTGTAAGACACTTTTTGTTTGTAAAAGTCATATGCGAGTAGGCGTCAACTATCATGAATATCATTGTGATTTACACCTGAGAAGACAAAGGCCTGCATAATGAGCTGCATAATGAGCCAGCTGTGTCACTGAGAGGGAGGAGTTACAAGAAAGAATGTGAGGACAAAATAAATGTATAGATTTTATGTTTGTAGATTATTTAGAATATATTTAATTATCCCTCAACATAATTTAATATTCACTTGCGAGTGCAGTTAAACAGTTTATTAGGAACAAAGCTGACTTTCAAACTGAATTTTTTGCATCATTACTCCAGTCACGCAATCCTTCAGAAATCCTTTTAACCAGGGCTCCAAACTGCGACTAAAACAGTCGCATTTGCGACCATAAATATTAAAATGCGAGTGAAGTTTTTGCTGAGGTCGCCACTGGCGACTAGGTCTATGTATTTACATGTTATCTCTTAAAAAATTGCATGTAATGCCTTTTTTCCTGATTGCTTTCTGATTTTTTTCCAAAAGCCTTCAGGCTCTTGCGCTCCTGAGGCGTCTGCCGTTGGTAAGCAACCATGACCTGTTCTCTCCATGAAGACGCGTACATTTCAGCAAAGGATAAATGGATTTGCAGCACTAAAAATCACTTGCAGTAGCTCTGTTACTAAATTTATTTAAAAATGGCTATCCATATACAGCTATGATTAGCTGTTCCTTCATATTGGCTAAGCTTCAACATCAAACGGTAGGCTATTTTATAAGAGATTCTACAGTACAACACTTTCAAACTGCAGAAAACGTGTAAAGCTTGTAAACATTGCAACGTAATATTAACCTCAGTAACCTTTCGGTGGCCATAAGCTCCTCAGTCAGCTAGAAAAATAACTATAAAGAGGAGCATTTTGCTATATTTATGAGCTATTGAATTTTAATATTTTTACTTAACCTGTTGTCTACATGATTCAACTCCTCCTATAAAATTTAATTTTACTAATTAAGAAAAACAGACTGAAAGTATGAAAGACATGCACTCTTAAAAATAAAGGAGCTTAAAAGGTTCTTCACAGAACAATTTTGGTTCCACAAAGAACCATTCAGTCAAAGGCTCTTTAAAGAACAATCTCTTTCTGACCTTTTCATAATCTGTTATTGTCTTCAAATGTTAAAGGTTCTTTATGAAACCATTTAGACAGGAAAAAAAGGTTCTTCTATGGTATCATGAAGCACCTTTATTTTTAAGAGAGTATGACAAACCTCTCATAGGACCCCAAACTATACTCAGGGGCCAAGTGATGCTTATGGTCCATGATATTGGTACAGCTTTTGTGTAATAAACAATGCATGACTGTATATTTCAAGTTGGAAAAGACATTTAGCTCCCACTTTAAGTGAAAAAATGAGACATAAACACGTCAGTATGATTAAAAAGTTAAAATTTAAAATAAATAATTTAAATAAAACGCATAAAACATGTTTTTTCTGTGGCACCTAAAAAATCATTTGGCACCTAAGTTTTTTTCTTATAGGAGCCAATGGCTCCTTACTCGATTTTTTTGTTTTGAGCCCTGCTTTTAACAATCTGATTTTCTACAAAAAGAAAAAAACTTTTATTGTTATTATTATTATTATTAATGTTGAAAAAAGCTGAGAATATTTTTTTCAGTTTTTTATGGGGATAATTTGAAAGAACAGCATTGTTTGTTACATTTACATTTATTTGTTACATTTATATTATTTACATCAAGCTTTTGAATGGTATAGTATCAGAATCAGAATGAGCTTTATTGCCAGGTATGTTTACACACACGAGGAATTTGTTTTCGTGACAGAAGCTCCGCAGTGCAGCAGAATGACAGCAACAGAACAAAAAACGCATAATAAAAGAATAATAATAATAAAATAAATACAAATAAGTAGGTTATGAATGACAATATACATTCCTTACCTACAGTAGTAGTGTATATTGTTATCATTATTGAAACTTCATAATGTTTCACTTGATTATACATTTAGTCAGGAATTATAGTTTGGAAAAAGTCTAACTAGTAAAATGTTTACACGTTGGGCCCTATTTTAACGATCTAAACGCAAAGTGTAAAGCGCACGGCGCAGGTGCATTTAGGGCGTGTCCAAATCCACTTTTGCTATTATTATAAAAATATGCTAATTTAAAAAAAATAACTTTTTAGCCCTAAAAATAAAACCAATGCCATTCTTTATACTTATTTACAATTGTGTTTAAAGTTTTTCTACAAGTTATATAATTATGAAAAACAGTAAACAAGTTTCACCCAAATTTAATTTGTCTTTTAATTTATTAAATTTAAACATTTTATTTTTGGTAAATAAAGGGGATTTGCTATTAAAATTAAAACATGGAAGAAATATTGTGATTTATTTCTTTAAAAAATAAAGTTTTATAATTTTTTTCAACAGTAGTAGCAGTATCACATACATTTTACTAAATAATAGTAATATTTCTAGCACAATTCCTTTATGTAAGAATTAACCTTTAGGCCTAATGAATGCATATTTGTCATTTTAACTGAACTTAAGACTGGTGGTGATGCTTAAGATATTTTTGGTCATTGAGGGTTTCTGGAAAAAACTAGTAATAGATCATATTAAATATTATTAAAAGATAATACTACTACTAATTCTACTATCATACTAATGTATATACAATGCACTATAAATTGATGAACTGCTGTGTTCATGAATATTAATCACGTTGTCTGTGTTCGGTCAAACTGATTTGCTGAAATCAAAACAGGGACGGTAAGAGATCAGCGCCAGCCAATGAAATTGTAATTTGCGCATTAGCTCCGCCCACTACCGGAGAAACCAGTATGTCTTCTGCTTGTTCGAAAATGAATATGAATAATTCTAAATGAACTCCATTATTTTGACAGGAGAAGACAAAGAATAGTTTACATATAGCATGTGGATTCAGCGTGGTAAGACTCTTGCTCTCTCTCTCTTTGCATGCGTGTGAAACTGCGCTATCAGTAAAGCGACGGTGAGTCGTGTGCCTTCACACAGAGTTTACAGAGCATCAAATACAGGTGCGCTGTGCATCCATTGAGATGAACTGAAAAGTTCAGATCGCTTGATGGAGAGAGAACTCCAAAGCTCAGATGCTGAAATTAATGCAAGCGTCATGCGCTTCAGTCTATGTAGTAAACAAACCCGCACGTCTCTGCCATTCATTAATTCACACAGAGACGCGCAGAACACGGATTCATATTTCTAACAACTTTTGCGGCTTAACATTTACAGATACTGGTTCATATGGAGATTTGATTAATTTATGCTAACTTTGACAAATTCTTCCATATTAAAATGTAAGTTTCATTTTCATGACTGGATTTTGAGATTCCGTCCTCGTTTTCTGCTTCGCGGAAATCATAACGCTAAACCGGGTTTGAACGGGACCTCGGTACTACCGGTACTTAAAGAAACCTGGTACCATCACATTTAAATTTTTTTAGTACCGACTTGGTACCGAAGTACCGGGTCTTTTGACAACACTAGTCTCCGAGATGAAACGGAGCTGCTCGTGTGCGAGCAAATAGCCTAATTCTGATACATGCGATGACTATCCATTATGACATGTAAGGCATATATATATATATATATATATATATATATTTAGCCTACAAAAAAAAATCTTTTGTGTGCAGCTGTGCGTCCCTGTGTTTAATAAGTAGCAACGTGTACGCTTTTTAAATAACAAAGAAAAAACATTGCGCCAGACTTTAGACCAGGTTTGAGTTGGTCTATGGCGCAGTCTATTTTCGGCTCCTTAAAATTGCATTGCACCAGCACATACATCTTTTTTTAGACCAGCACGCCCATGGGCGAAAAAATGAGCGCAAATGCAACGGCGCCGGACTGAAACTAGCAAACGCACTTGCGCTGTGCCTTGCGAAAAGCGCATTCAGCGCGGGGGGGTGGTTGCTTTAGAAGATAATGAAAGGAGACGTGCAAAACGGACATCGCGTTGTTTTCATATGGATTACTTTATCACAGGATATTTGTTTTAAGCAGCACTTGTTTAGTTTAAAAGTAGACATGTCAAGCTTTCTATAGATATATCTCTCGTCTCTTCATTGAGTACCGTATTTTCCGGACTATAAGTCGCACTTTTTTTTCATAGTTTGGCTAGTCCTGCAACTTATAGTCTGGTGCGACTTATTTATCAAAATTAATTTGACATGAACCAAGAGAAATGAACCAAGAGAAAACATTACCATCTCCAGCCACGAGAGGGCGCTCTATGCTGCTCAGTGCTCCTGTAGCCTACCCCTGAAAACATAGGGCATCCTCTCGTGGCTGTAGACGGTAATGTTTTCTCTTGGTTCTGAATAAATGCGACTTATAGTCCAGTGCGATTTATATATGTTTTTTTCCTCATCATGACGTATTTTTGGACTGATGCGACTTATACTTAGGTGCGACTTCTAGTCCGAAATATACCGTATTCACTGAGTTACAGTTCATTTTAATGACGCGTGTCTAAATGAAGATCACCGCAGAGAAAGGCTGCAGACAGCCTTTTTTCAGGATTCTTTGCTGAAAAAATAAATAAAAAAAAGAACAGAGTTTATTTAAAATAGAAATCCTTTTTTAACAATACACTAGCATTCAAAGGTTTGGGGTCAGTGTCTTTTCTTTCTTTTATTAAATTTTATGATAAATTAATACTTTTATTATTGCTTTAATATGAACCATACAGAGACGAGATGAAAATAAAATACCACAGCGCATACCGCAGGAACGGTATAACGGAAAATATTACTGGTTTTGAAACCGTGACATTTTCAAATCGCGGTATACCTTGAAACCGGTAATCAGCCCATCCCTAGTGTAATCTTGCAACGAAGTGTATCTTTTTGTGAGTTTGAACGATGACTGGTGTTTCTAAATCCATTCATAGAATTACAAATACTGGTCGATTGATATATCGTCAAGGCCAAAATATCGGCTGATATTTGGCATTTTTCAAATATCGGGCGATGCGTTCGTGGTGGGACTTTTATTTTGACGGCGCTAAGAACAGCAGCGCCTGAATACACAATGCTCACATTGTCTCTCTTGTTTGTTGTCATTTTTAATAGTTCTGTCGAATACAGATAGAAGTCTAATAATCAAATAAAACGGTTAAACTAAGGAATTAATGTATACAAAAAAGTATTTTAATGATTGCTTTTATATTGTTAGTAATAGAAAGGCAAACATTATAATAGTTTTTTTGTTTGCTGTCAGCTTTCAGCAAATATGCGTTTATATAATTTAAACAAATCATTGAATGACTTATGAACATCTTGTTTTTACACTTTAATTTTTTTAATCCATTTTCAAATGATTTAAAATTTCTTAAATATTAAATAAAACAAAATTATATCAGCCATTGTCCCCCCCACCGCTTTCCAAAATATCGGCATCGGCTGTTATCCAGTATGTAATATTTATCAAATTTCAAAATAAACTTGCATTTTCATACTGTACACTGTTTTTTTTAATTCGCCAGTTATCAGCTGATTGATCAGTGCTACAAAAAAGCTTCCTAAAAGTTCCATAACATTAATGGACAGATCCAAGCCAGACCTAAAGACTTGAACTCTGGTTTCTCTTGAGTTGGGCCAATAAACAACCACCTGGCAACCATCGTTTATACCATGGCATTTTGGTGGTGAGATTTGCGCAGACTTGTACGTACTCCCATTTAATTGATTTGCTTCTGGCCTTTTGGAATGAATGTCCTCTATTCTACCATTTGTAGGAAACTTCCTCAGCCTATAGCAGCTCTGTTTGTATAGTCTTCATTTATATTCTAAACAGCAGACCATCAGCCTGTCCATTACATCTCATCATTTGAGGTTAGCTGCACTGGCTTCTATTCTCAATAGCAGAACTGTGTTCTTGTTTACGTGTTTTGTTGGTTTCTTCCCGGTGCTGAGTGTTGCAAGTTTTCGGTTTGCCCATTGTTGTCAGATAAAGGTTTCAATAAATCTTTGAGTTCAGAAACTTTGCAGGAGCACACAGTTTTGTGCAAGTCCTGTGCGCATAGAAGAGGATGAAACCTTCCTCCCTCTTAAAGCTGGATTTCGCACATGGAGTCTGCATATGCATCAATAAAATATATTAGTGTGTTTTTCTTTCCATTTTCTCTATGCTTTGAGCATTTGAAATCCCATTGAATTCGAGACTGAATATTGAAGAGGGTTATATGCTGACTTCGACCTGCAGGTATGGAAATAAACGAAACCATCTAAAAGCAATATATGAAAGAGCCCCATTCTGGATTAGAAGTGTCCATTTCCAATATTCTCTGTAGTCTCTCAGGTATTTTTCAGAGGTGATTCCTATATGAATCGATGCTAAATTTCCCCCATGACTTGTGGGTTCAGTTGGCGATATTGTAGTACTGATGAAAGAGGCTCCTTATAGTCAGGACTGCAGTTCCTGGCATGGGATTTGTATTTACATGCCTTAGCACAGAAGCCCACAGAGCCTCTCAGAGTGTGAGAGAGTTGCTTTAAGACTGAATTTCCCTGAGTCACACACCGGAAACCACTCACACTTGCCCCCAAGCTCCATCAGCTTCATGCATGGAGCTTTTCTTGGACTTTTTGGCATTCAGCTCTGACATGACATTAGGGCTGGGTATTGTTCAAAATCTTTCGATCCGGTGCCAATTTCGATACCTCAGTTTCGATACCAGTTCCTAACAATACTTTTTTCGATACCATATGTTAGGGCTGGGCGATATACAAAAAAAAATGATATCTCGATATTGTCAAATTTTTTATGATATTCGATATATATCTCGATATGTTTGCATTTAAATAATAAAAAATAAAACATGATTTTCTTTTGCCCATTAAAAAAAAAACAAAACATTTAGATTAAACAGCTAATTTTAATTTAAAAAATCTAGACCAAGAGATCACTTACTGCTTTTTATTAATGAATACATGTAGGCCTATATGTAACTGAAGCAGTGCAAATTAAGTAACAGTTACAGAAAGTGCATTCTGTCAACTTTTTAGTGCATGCAATTCACAATTTAAACTATGCAACTGGGATAAGTATTTTATTTTAATTTTTTAACAAGTTTTTAAGCTAAGAACACAAGTCTGTCAACTGTCTGTGGTTTTAAGAGAAGCTCTGTGGCATGAAACTATGTTCCTACTGACACTAAAAACCCTCTTAGATGGGGAGCTAGTTGCTGAAGCACATAGCTATTTCTTATATATAAATATATATAAATGAATACCAAAGACTTTTGCATTCTCTCGGTCTATATTATGGAAACTGGTAAACATATCAGTGAAATTCCCCAATAGTAATTCCAAATGGCCATAGCCTATGTTTCTCTATTCAAACATCAGCGGTCGAGTAAGTGCATTTATTTTGCGATCACAAATGCAAACAATACAGTTGAGATCTCACGACAGAAGACAGACCGGCTGAACGACGCTTTCATTAGATCGCTCAATTCCAGCTTGTTAGTGTTTTCAGATTATCGTCAGTGGCTCTTCCGCAATGAGGAGTGAGCACGTGCGCATGGTTGCCAGATTGCTTGAAATAAGCAAACACCGGGCAGAAAATGTATCCTTGTAAGAGTGGAGCTCTGATTCGGGGATTTAAACTCTTGTTATCTGGCAACCGCTATCATTACAGCTCTCGTAGTAGAGGGGCGTAGAGCAGTCAGCAGTTACAGGTTCCTTTTTTGGACGTTCGGCGCGTTCTTTTGGGAAAGTATGCTTGAATTTTCATATTTACAATATTCAAATTGTACATCGTCGTCAAAATTATTCCGATAGTATCGCTAATATTCGATATATCGCCCAGCCCTACCATATGTTTTAAAATCCATTTCAACATCAACACAAATACATTAAACACAAAACTTTTATTTTTCACCTTAATTAAAACAAATTCTGGTAACACTTCACACTCAGGATAACATTATTAATACAACTGGTTGTGCTTTTTGGATAGGGGTGCGTCATTCAGGGGCGGACTCGGACCAAAAAGTTGCCCTGGACTTTCTGGCCCACAGCAGCCCACCACATCATAACGCAAACGGCCCCTGTTTTGATGTCATTTATTAATTTAATATTTAAGTAAACAGTTCGGGGATTTTAACCAATAGGGCAACTGATCCTCCGTTGAAATAAAAAGAAAAAAAAGAACAGCAGTTGTTTATTTAGCGACTCATGGTGAGCGATACATGCTCATCAAGACACAAACATTCTTCTAGAACTCACACTTTGCATTCAGTTAACAGATCCATACGAATCATGCATGAAATAGAAGTTTATAAACTCAAACGACCGCTTTATGTGCTTTACAGATGAACTTGAAGTCTTTATTCATTCGAGATGTTCAATAATAGATAATCTTTGGCTCGGTAATACAAGTTCATGATCCGATTAGTGAACCGATGATTCTTTTGAGTCAATCTTTTAAAATAATTATTTATTTTGTTTAACGAATCCAGTGTGGAAACCAGTGTTTCACAAACTGGATAGATCTGAGGTGCAGGGCTCACAAAATCGTTAGCCCCACGTCCCGGGGCTATTGTGTTTTCCAGTCCTATGGGCTATCGTGAATAGTGATGTTAGATTCCTAACTTTGATTTGTGTTGTTCACTCGCTTGAAGGGGTGAAACAGATCGTAGCTGATCGTTTGCATTTGATTCTAAATATTGCTGATTCAAGCGTTTTAAACAATTTGCGCACGTTCGGAGCTTGCGCTCACTCATTTGAGAAAAAACAACTACACTTGTGTTGAGTGACTGCGAGTATCTTCAGAAATCCTCCCCGTCACGTCACGTGGTGGTGGACAGCCAATCACAGCAAATTTAGGTCCTTACATGCACGTATGCTACAAGCTCACACAGACACAGCCACTGGGCAAAAAAAAAAAACAAAAAAAAAAAAACAGCTGCTTGGCTTTTGGAACTGAAATTTGGCACCGAAAGAGAAAATTTTTCCGATACTCATAGTATCGAAGTTTTTCGTTCGATACCATAAAGGCATCAAAGTTTGGTACCCAGCCCTACATGACATGGACTGAGACTGTCCAGATTTGCCATTGTCCCTCTTCCTCTGCTGTTTTCCATCATGAAGAATCACAGTACTGGCAATGATTGATGGAAAAAAAAAAATTCATGTACAAGAGTGTAGAAAGAGAAAGTATGTTTTGAATAGATTTTCGGAAGCTGGCGTGTGAAAACGTACTCGGTTACTAATGTAACCTCGGTTCTCTCTAGAAGAGGGAACGAGTACTGCGTCTTAGCTAAGACGCTACGGGAAAAGTCTCTTTTCACGAAATACTGAAGCAAAAAATTATCCTTAATTTTGAATTTTTGTAAAGCGCATTTGCAGCAGTACACAGCCATAGGCGAGACGGCTCGCTCGCTCATTGGCTGCTCTGCGGCAAGTGCACAGCCTATCGAGCGCAGGCTTCGCGCCCTTCACGCCACTTCCCGCGGAAACGGGTGTGGCCCAACCCTATAAAAGGAGCTCGAAAAGGCTGACTCACCTGATTTATTTCATCGCCGAAGCGAACCAGAGTGAATCGTACGTACGGCAGAGAACGCAGTACTCGTTCCCTCTTCTAGAGAGAACCGAGGTTACGTTAGTAACCGAGTACGTTCTCTTACGAGAGTTCTCTCGTACTGCGTCTTAGCTAAGACGCTACGGGAACCCCATGTAAAACGCAGTGCGCGCAGGGATCACACACCAATAATCATGAAGCAACGCCCAGGATTTACAGTGCACAGTCACCCGAGGGACTCACAGAGAGTCCAGGACAGGAGAGGGGGGAGCCCTCCGTCCCATATCTAGCAGCACCCGTAGATGCGGCAATACAACATCACACAGTCGAGGCAAGGCCTGACCAATGTTTCAATGCAGGTCTTACGCAATACTGCCCATATAACAGTCGGCAGCGCATAACGCTCACAAACTCAGAATTCCCATCAGGGCCCTGATTCGGCTATACCGACAGCAGCCTTGCTTGCAAGGCGGGAACCTCCAGGTTATAGAACCTGATAAATGTAGACTGCGAGGCCCAACCTGCCGCCATACATATATCCTGCAAGGAGATCCCAGTAGACCACGCCCACGACGAGGCGACGCCCCTCGTGGAGTGTGCTCTGACGCCCAGTGGGCACTGAAGGCCCCTGGAAGCGTAAGCTAATGCTATGGCGTCAACTATCCATCTGGATAGAGTCTGTCTTGAAACAGCCATTCCCTTGGAACATCCACTGAACGAGACAAACAGCTGCTCAGTCTGTCGAAAGACAGCGGAGCGAGACACATAAGCACTTAAAACCCTAACAGGGCAAAGAAGACTCGAGTCTCCATCCTCTCCTGACACCGACAGGGCAGACAGGGTATTAACCTGAGCCCGAAATGGCGTGTTGAGGGACTTTGGCACACAACCGTGCCTAGGTTTGAGTATGACCCTTGAGTCATTAGGCCCAAACTCCAAGCACGACTGGCTCACCGAGAGCACGTGCAGGTCACCCAACACGCTTCACTGAAGCGAGAGCCAACAAGAATACCGTTTTGAACGACAGATGCTGGAGGCTAATCGATTGGATAGGCTCAAAAGGGGGACCCTTCATGGCCTCCAAAACCGCCGCGAGGTCCCATATAGGGACTGATGGAGGTCTGGGAGGATTCAGCCTCCTAGCTCCTTTAAGGAAGCGGATGACCAAATCGTTCCTTCCTATTGACTGACCGAGCGCTGTTTCAGAAAACGCTGCGATGGCCGCCACATAAACTTTGTACGAGCTGTACACCAGCTGGAGAACACCGACCACTTCGAGGCATACAGCCGTCATGTCGACGGAGCTCTAGCCTGAGTGATGGTATTTAGCACTCCCACTGAGAGATCAGCAGGTAACCTTTGAGCGCCCACACATGGAGGGACCACAACTCCGGTTGAGGGTGCCAAATCGAGCCCCTGGCCTGAGAGAGGAGGTCCCTCCTCAACGGCACTGGCCACGGTGCGATGTCTGCTAACTGCATTAAATCTGGGAACCATGTTTGGTTCTTCCAAAAAGGTGCTACAAGCAGTATTGAACATCTCGTTTCTCTCACCCGTTCTATCACCTGCGGAAGGAGGGAGACGGGAGGGAAAGCATAAAGCGGGCAGCACGGCCATCTCCGTGACAGCGCGCTTTCGTTCTTGAAAAAGAACGAGGGGCAATGAGCGTTTTCGTGGGACGCGAAGAGGTCCCCCTCCGCCCTGCCAAATCTCTCCCACAACAGCCGAACTGTTTGCGGGTGTAGAGACCATTCGTTGCTTGACAGCCTGACTGGACCCAGATTCTGTAGCCCAGGCACATGAACTGCCCTCAGCGAGCGCAAGTTGCGCTGAGCCCAAACCAGGAGGCGTTCCGTCAGCCTGTACAGGTTTCGGGACCCGAGACCGCCCTGGCGATTTATGTAGGACACCACAGACATGTTGTCCGAACGGACTAAGACATGGTGGCCCTTGATTCGGGGACAAAAGCGCGTCAGCGCGTTCTCCACTGCCAGCATTTCCAGACAGTTGATATGCTTTTCCCGTTCTGACCACAGGCCAAAGGACGGTCTGCCCTCGAGCAGCGCTCCCCATCCCGAAGTGGAGGCGTCCGTCGACACCATCTTCACTTTCGAGGAAGTCCCCAGGTTTACACCTGATTGGTACCAGTCGTTTGCTGTCCAGGGTTTCAGGGCTGTAACGCAGCCCTGATTGACCTTGAGACTCAGTCGACCACATACCCACGCTCTGCGCGGTACCCGCGCTTTCAGCCAGAACTGAAGGGGGCGCATGCGGAGCAGGCCCAACTGCAGAACCGGAGATGCTGAGGCCATGAGACCCAGCATCCTCTGACATTCTCTGAGTGAAACGGTCGCGCCGCAGCGGAGAGAACTCGCCGCGCGCTGAATGCCCAACGCGCGCTGTGGTGACAGCCACGCCGTCATGGAATGTGAGTCCAGAGCTAAACCCAAAAACAGTATCGTCTGACGGGTTCAGCGAACTCTTCGTCCAGTTGACACTGTGAGACCGAGTTTCTCGAGGTGATCGAGTAAAACGGCCCTGTGCTCCACGAGCTCTGCTCGTGATTGAGCCAGATTCAGCCAGTCGGGAGGACTGAGAGGAGCGAGCGCTGCATCCATGCACCTCGTAAACGTACAAGGAGCTACGGACAAGCCGAACGGCAGGACTGTAAACTGGTATGCATGGCCCTCGAAGGCGAATCTCAAATATCGCCTGTGACTTGACGCTCTCTGTATTTGAAAATACGCGTCCTTCAGATCTATTGACATGAACCAGTCTCCTCTGCGAATATGCGCGAGGAGCTTCCTGGTCGTAAGCATTCTGAAGCTGCGTTTCACCAATGCCTTGTTCAGCTGTCTTAGATCCAGTATGGGCCTGAGACCCCCGTCTCTCTTGGGCACTAGAAAGTATCTGCTGTACAGCCCCCCCTCGCTTTGAGCTTGAGACACAGGCTCTACAGTCCCTTTGCTCAACAGTTTTGATATTTCGGCCCGAAGTATGTGTGCTACTTCTGTTTTGACCGTGGTTTCGACGCGTGCTAAAAAGCGCAGAGGGCGTCGAAAAAACTGTAGCGAGTAGCCTCTCCTTATAATGCCTACCACCCAATCCGAAACCCCTGGAAGCGCTGACCATGCATCTGCATGAATGGCTAAGGGCTGGATGCGAAGCGCGCTCTGTTGACTGGGCAACGGCGGTGCTTCGGTGTGCTGTAACATGGGCGTTACGCCTGTGGCATTTGAGGCGGGGAGCGCGCTGATCACAGCGGGCAGATCGCTCCTCCTCGACCTCGTCTCGGCGCTTAACTGATTGAGGGAGGGCTGAGCTGGTCCCGTGGGACTCGTGATGTCTGCGAATAACTGTGGGCTGCAAGTGTGCACATTTACTGCTATCGACTCGCTGTCTGCCTGGGCAGAGCGTATGTGCACGGGTTTCGTTTTTACAGAAACCACGCGCCGTGTGTGACATAGTGTTTGTGGGCACTGAGGAGTGGGCACGTTTACTATGTGGAGCGCGTGACCGATCTGAGTCGATCTTATAGGCGCGAGCCCTGTGTGCAGGGCTCTGCTTACATGTGGAGATGGGAACTGAGGAGTGGGCATAGTCACTACATTTATAGCACCATCGGCCGTGGCCGGACGAACGTGCACGGGTTTCGTTTTTACAGAAACCACATGACGCGTGTGACAGTGATTGTGAGCACTGAGGAGTGGGCACGTTTACTATGCAGTGCGCGCGATCGACTTGAGTCGCTTTTATGGGCGCGAGCCCTGTGTGAAGGGCTGTGCTTATATGTGGAGATGGGCACTGAGCAGTGGGCATCGTCACTACATTTATAGCACCATCGGCCGTGGCCGGGACACCAGAAATTACACCTCTTTCGGGAAATATCTGGGTAGCCGTGATAACGTTTTTTGTGTGCAGGCAAGCGGGCAACCGTACAGGCTTGCGCATTGCAAAAGACGCTGAAACAGTCACAATCCCTGGAACTGAAACAGCGGCGCGCTTAGGTGAGAGTTCGGCCGCGGCGACTCGTACACCGGCACTTTCCTAGGATGGCTTCGGGGCTCCCGGCCTCACCGTAATCCTCTGCCAAGGTCCCCGCGGCGCGGGGCGACGGCCGGTAGAGCGAGAACGGGGGTCTCGAGCTGCGTTGCTGAAGCTGTTGTGATAACGGCTTTTGTGTGCAGGCAAGCGGGCAACTGTGCAGGCTTGTGCGTTGCAGAAAACGCTGAGACAGTCACAATTCCTGGAACTGAAACAGCGGCGCGCTTGGGTGAGAGCTCGGCCACAGCGGAACTCGTACACCGGCGCTTCGATGAAGCAGCCATCGTGTGTAGTGCAGACGCAGGCTGCTCAGCAGCAGAAAAGATTCGCGCGAGCAGAGGTGACGTCATGCAGCAGGCTTTAGATGGCAACACCGCTTTCGTCCGCCGTCCAGCAGAGGGCGGAAAAAGGTGCGTCGCTATCGCCTGTTCCACCAGCGGAAGTGACTGGTAGTTCCTGTTTTTAGCATCATCCAGTGTGAAGAATGCTAGTGAGACAGATGAACGAGTTCGCGCTGAATAAGGAGCGTTCCAAGCCTTTGCCACCTCTTCGTGAAGCTCGGGAAGAAATGAGGCGGGCTTTGAGAAGTACGCTCATCCGAAAGGAAACTACCATCCAGCCGGGAACGAGAGGGGGGTCGCTGGTGCAGACCACTCGAGGCCGAGACTCGTCGCGGCCAGCGTGAGCACTCGCCTCGGCTCCTTCTCGATGTCAGCTCGTTTGCTGGGCTTCTGAGCAGAAGGCGCGAGATCCTCGGAGCTCGCCCAGCCCTCACTGCCCGAAGCTAGCAGAGAGCGCGTGTCCTCTGGGGCGAACCAGCGAGCTCGGTTGAGCTGAAGACGGTTCCGGAATCCGCTGGAAGCGGCGCTTTTACGGCGCCTCAGCGCAGCGGAGAATGCAGGCTCAGAGAAAAAGGCCAAGCGAGTCCTCAGAGTCACCATGGCAACAGCTCGCAGTGAGGGCATCCGCCGTCAGGAAGCGCGAGCGCTGCATGATCTTCACCCAGGCAGGAGACACAGATGACGTACCGGTCTCCCTCGCTGAGTGGGGCTCTGACAAGCAGCAGGAAGGCATCTTAAAAAAGACGCAAGCTCTTTTACGAGTGTGTGTCGCAGGGCGAACACACACACACGCATAAAGAACAGTTGGATTTAACAGAATTGAAAGGATATGCAGGAACGGCAGTGGAAGGCGGCGAAGGCCAGCAGCTTCAGAAGTGGCTCGTCCCACTTGCTTCCTTCGTGATCCAGCGATGCGTGAGCTTCGCTGAAGAGATGAAAAATCAGGTGAGTCAGCCTTTTCGAGCTCCTTTTATAGGGTTGGGCCACACCCGTTTCGGCGGGAAGTGGCGTGAAGGGCGCGAAGCGCCCTTATTGGTCTGATATTGCATCAGCCTGCGCTCGATAGGCTGTGCACTTGCCGCAGAGCAGCCAATGAGCGAGCGAGCCGTCTCGCCTATGGCTGTGTACTGCTGCAAATGCGCTTTACAAAAATGAACATTTTTTGCTTCAGTATTTCGTGAAAAGAGACTTTTCCCGTAGCGTCTTAGCTAAGACGCAGTACGAGAGAACTCTCGTAAGAGAACTACATTTTCATAATCGACTTTTTATAGTAATCTTTAGCGGTAATGCTTAATGTGGTTTGCTAATGTTATTACATCCAGCACAATTGGTCCCCTCAAACAAACAGATTGCATTTCCGCAAGTGGCACATAAATTACACACTTTACCGGCTACCTTCCATGAAAAAATGTTTTGGATATCATTGAATAGGCATTCATTTGTCACTGCTGGAACCCAAGGCATTTGCAGGAGGGGAAATGGAGGCGATTAGGGATGCCTCCGGCCCTGCCTTTAGCTCTGACTACTCCCACAGTCAGGAAGTTCATAATAAAGGCCAACCGAGTTCAACCACTCTAATCTAGCAGAGAGATCAATGTCTGTCATGAAACGTTTTTCATCGCAAAGCACTGTCCATCATCCATGAAGCATATCTTCTGTAGCGATCACACGTTCTTAGAGGCTTTGTATAAATAGACGTGTATATAAATCAATAAACCTGGGAAATGCAGACATATTGTCCATTCAGTAAGGAAGCTCACTTCTCAGGTAACCAAATTCTCAGCATTGAAACTGTAATTGGTGGAGAAATCTATCCCAGAATTCAATTTGACGTGCTCAATCAATCCAAGATTGAATATGTAATTAAAATAGACTATTCCCTAATATTTGTGTGCTTCGGTTTACGCTCATTAATGAGACTTTTTTGAATGGATGTCATGTAGGAGAGGTTTCAAAATGCTAAATAAACTGCTTTTGTGGGATAACAGCTCATTGTTTAATGAGCCTAATAACAATAATTTTTAATCATGTTTGCAAATAAACATTTTGGATTAATTTAGTTTGAACACTAATTGCGTACTGATTACCTGTCACATATAGCAATACCTTATTTGCCAAAACAATTTTAAGCAGAGAGGAGAACTTTCTGAAAACCGCAGAGGATTGCTGGGATTTTCATTCATTTCATGAATAATCATCTTAATCTTTTACTTTGTAAAAAAAATAAAAATAAGTTTGTAGTAAAAAATGGTGTTTATGGTATTGCAGGAATGCACATTGCTGCCTTGCATCACCCTGAAAGGGTTTATTCTGCAATAACAACTGGCTGAATATACAATATTAAACTAATTATATGGCTACTTGCCATATGAGTAATTAATATTTTTCCACAAAATATTAATTTGAGTTGAAGTTTTTTTTTATTAGCTCTTTAAATGCAAAGCTTCTGCAAAGACAAAAAAGTTCCAAACAACCATCTTTGAGGCTAGACTATGTTCAGACCAGATGGACATTTAAAGGGATACTCCACCCCAAAATGAAAATTTTGTCATTAATCACTTACCCCCATGTCGTTCCAAACCCGTAAAAGCTTTGTTTGTCTTCAGAAACCAAATTATAATATTTTGTAAGAAAACCGGGAGGTCCAGAAAAGTATGAAAGACATCATCAGAATAGTCCATCTGCCATCGGTGGTTCAACCGTAACGTTATGAAGCAACGATAATACTTTTTGTACACAAAGAAAACAAAATAACGACTTTATTCAACAATTCGTCTCCTCTGTGTGTCTCCGTGTCACAATAGTGCCATTTTGGAGAACACAAGGAAAGAACACAGCCAGGACACAAGGATTAAATTTTCTATGTGTATTTACGCTTTGATTTGAATGAAAGCAGCGCATCTGTGCAGCACAGCTGACACAGAAGAGCATAAGCTACTTGTGTTCAGCGGATGTTCTCCATAATGGCATAAGGTGACAAATTGTTATTTTTAAAAGTTATTTTGTTTTCTTCGTGTACAAAAAGAATTAACGTTGCTTCATAACGTTACGGTTGAACCACCGAAGGCAGATGAACTATTCTGAAAATGCTTTTCATACTTCTCTGGACCTTGCGAGTGTATTTTACTTGGCAGTTAATGGGACAGTCACAAACCTACCGATGTTCATCCAAAATATCTTAATGTGTGCTCCAAAGATGATAAAAGGTTTTACGGGTTTGGAACGACATAGGGCTAAGTGATTTATGACAAAAATTGTATTTTGGGGTGGACTACCACTTTAAGGCACAATGTATAGTTGTGTAACTAATTACAGTTTTTCACCTCAAAAATAAAGACAATGACATGAAATGTTATTTGCGAAGGATGCATTTTAACATTGTACCTGTTAATGTACAAAAATAATAGACTGACCTGTTAATATTTACCTTCATGTTTTTATGTTCCCATTATTATTTGGGTGTTTAAATAAATTAAGTGAATGGTTAAAAAATAGTGGAAAAATCTGATCGTGAGCAGAATTGATGAGCTAGAACTGACCCTTCAGTGGAGTTTCTCTTTGCTTCACATACCTCAGTGGCTCTAGCTTCTGTGGTCTCATGGTGGATTTTTCCTGAAACTCTCTCAACAAACCATACTGCAGCTGTCTTGTTCCTGCTTGCCGGTGCGTAAACTCGGACAACAGTTTATTTGCTTTCTGTTTTTTCCACATTTTCACATCTCTTCCTTTCCTTCATGCTCTTGATTTTCTACTTAATTTTTTTTTCTTCAGTGTAGTCATAATTCTCAATATGTCCAAGTCTTGCTTAGAGCTCAGCGAGAGCTCTTTCTAATTAAACGAGTAGGCTAATACCATGTGTGGCTCGTCCTGTGTTGCCTCTGTCTTTGAGATGCAGACTGTGGGAACATCTGTTGAATAGCTCCTGGAATCTGAATGTTTGTGCCTCCATCTTTTCTCCTCCGAAGAGCCCAGTGGTGCAGAGAGGCAGATGAAGAAGGAAAGCGCTGAGGTTTGTAAGTTAGGCAAGCTAATATAAGAGAGATGTGACTTTTCACTTGCATGGGAGTCTCCGTCTGTCGTCGGTCTTGGCTTGTCTCTACGCTTCACGCAGATGTATCAGCTTCACTATTCTACTCTTGCAAGGCAGTATGGTTTATCCTCTCATGCATTCTTCCCTGCTGGATCTCGGCACACGTTCCCAATGCTCTGTACTCCCTGTAATTGCCCTGGACAAAACGTATGCGGCATAGCACACTCTTTCTGGCTAAAACAGACCATGAACCACAGATTTGTAGGCTTTAAACATGCCAAATTGTTAATACATGGCCATTTTTAAATTGGAGTTAACTTAATCCTGGGTTATCTTATTCCATGTTTCCTGCTGTTCACTCTTGGTATTATATTACTCTTTATTCCTTTTGACATTAGAAATCGGATTGGCTAGGGATACAAGATATCTTGGTGCAATAACGATTATCAGCTGATTTTAGTGTGTTTTTTTTGTTTGTTTGTTTTTTATTAGTTTATCAATGTCTTTAAGAACACTAATGATTTTGTGACACTGTCAGTTGTAATCTTTAGAAAATCTCAAAACAATATTTAAATGCTGCACATTATATTTTTGTGATGCCTACATTCACTAACTGGAATTTAAAATGATTGATTTAAATTTTTTTGTGTTTTATTTAATACAAATAAAAACAAAACGCGCTCACACAGGAGCACATGGGAGAGTTTGAAAGCTGTGTCTGAGGGGATCAGTCTATGTGCAGATATTAGGAATCCGCTGGCTTTCAAACGCTTCTGTGTGTGTGTTTGGTGAAGAGCATGAAGCGATGATCATTGTAGCCAATCACAGTCATATTTGTTGAGCATGTGAACACATTGGCCAATCAGCGGTGTTTAAGAATCTGCTCAAAGGTTAGTGGGAAATGGACGTTTTTAAAATTTCAATACCGACTGGTATCGCGGTCGTTACTTTTGACAACACTATACTATATCATATATGTTGATATTATAGTCACTGTATGATATGTATTTTATGTGTGTGGAAGTTATTTATATTTTTCTTTTAGTAAA
The DNA here is from genome assembly GCF_963082965.1 of Carassius carassius. NCBI lineage: Eukaryota > Metazoa > Chordata > Actinopteri > Cypriniformes > Cyprinidae > Carassius > Carassius carassius. The sequence goes on along the minus strand of NC_081768.1, from coordinate 24,729,028 downwards.
TTTTTAAATTTTTTAAGAAATTGTTCTTTTTGGATTTTGCTGCTAGTTTCTTTGAAAGTTACAGGTGTGAAATGCCCAAAACCTGAAATTAGAAAAACTTGAGATGAAAGTGAGTTGAGGTAATTTGAACACATTGAATCTGAACTGAGGAATGCATCACTTGACAAGGAGTCATTGACAGACCAGTGTCCTGTGCCATATGCTCAGATCTCTTATTAGTATAATTAGAAAACCAGAGGTCCAGTATAATCACTGACATATATAATGTATCAGCAGGCCACAAAATAGTGCAATGATTAAATGTAAAAATGGTTGTGGTCACATGCAGACAGGTAAACCAGGCATAGCTGGGATGTAGAATGTCAGCTGTTGTTGTATAGACAAATGTCTCTGACATCCACATATTTTAATCCCAAATCAGCTTCAACATTCAGCAGAGCTTTAAAGTCACCTATATAATTTCAGGCGGGTTATGTTAATTAGGCAAAGTTCTGACATTTAAGAGCTCTATATTGTTTCTGTGGTAACTGCAGAGCGAGTTGACTTCATGATGGATTACTCATACAGTTCTTTTCAAACAGAACAGATGCCACATTTCCTTTTTTGTTTTACATTGATTCATTCAAGGACAGCTAGTCTGTGTGTTGAGTGTGTATTAATTGACTTACCCTGAATCATTTACATTGACCTGCTGATTAGTCAGCAATTAAAAATGACTTGTCAAGCAAGCCCTAACATGAAAAGTGGTAACTTTTTTTCAATGGGGAAATCATTAACATACGAACTAACAATGACTAATCAATTAATCTAGGTTCTAAAAATCCTTTAATTCATTGTTAATGTTAATATTCAGCCATAATACAATATTGTTAATTTATACAGCTTGAAATGTTAATTCTTTTTATTAATATATGCAGAAATAAACATTGACTAAGATTAATAAATGCTGTAAGTGGTGTTGTTCATGATTAGTTCATGATACATGATGCATTAACTAATATTAATGAATAAAACTATTGTAAAGTATTGCCATAAAAAATGTAAACAGATTTAAAGCAGTGGTTTTCAACCTTTTTGACTCAACATTTAGTCCACATGTAGGCAAATTCTTTTTCAGTATTTCTGCTCTAATTAGCCTTTAACAAAGCTGCTTATTTTCAAATAAGCTGCTTATTGTTTTTATTAACAGAAACTGTTAGTATTGATTAATTAACTGTGCCATATTTTGTGGTTCCAGAAGTTTCAGGATGTTCTTCAATAAAAATATGAATTATTGAGCAGGTAATTATAATAATAATTATTAATAAATCAGTAAAGTGTAGTAGTAATTTAATGATTTTAAATACTTTTAAGTTGTGCTGCTGCAACTGACTTCTTGTCCTTGAGTTAAATTAAAATTAAATTAAATTAATGCATTTAGCAGACGCTTTTACCCAAAGTGACTTACAGTGCATTCAGGCTATCAATTCTTACCTATCATGTGTTCCCGGGGAATCGAACCCCCAACCTTGGGGTTGCTTGCTTGCTAACGCAATGCTCTACCACTTGAGCTACAGGAACACTAGTTGTGGTCTACATGCAGGTGTGACTTTAACAGGGGCCCAGAGCATTTCTCCATCCCATTCCTTCTCTTTTTCTCTTCTCTATCTTCTACCACCGTTTTTTCTGCTCCCCTTAGAATAAAAAAGAAATCTGAATAACGAAAAGCTCACTTTTAGATGTGGAATGTCAGTGTGAGTTAAAGAGCAGGATTTGATGAACTGAACAGTGTTTTACTTTCAGCGTTTATGAAGTCTCAACACTTGACTTGAAATGTCACTTGAGGCTCGTGGAGTCAGTGTTAGTGCCTCAAACGTCAATTTGAAGGCGTCACACACAAACGGGCACAGTTTTTCTTATGTCTTTAAGAGACAAGCCTGTATCAGCTCACTGATTTGGTACATTTCACTTTCCCTTGCTGGTTTCTTCTCTCTCCTCACCAGTGTGTTTTTCCAGTCACTGGATCTGAATCCATCTCACTGTTGCCGGTGGTTCCCAGACTGTGCTTTGTTTCCTGAGGCAAGGATAAAGACAATGCATGAAACAGCAATTTGGTCTGGAGTTGACTGAAATGAAAATAGGATCCCCCCCCCACCCTTTTCTTATTGGCTCTATGTCTTTCAGCTATTTATGATGTCTTTCCCTGCTGTGTAATTGCACAGCCCACTCATGAGCCGTGCTAGGTCAAATAGGAGAGAATTGTCAGAGGTGCAGTGCAAACAGCCTTTGATAGGAGTCTACGAAAGCAGATGAATGGTTAAAGACAGGATTGTGATGGAGGTCTGGTGCTTTTATAGACTTTGAGACCCCATGACGAAGAGAATTACATTGCCTACAAACACGCCTATGATGGGCACGTGATTGTCAGAACTGGACCATGGACCAATGGGAGAAGTTTACCATGTCTGATGAAGTTTTCTTTTTTATCAGGTTTATGGCCAGGTGAATGGGTGTCGTTTACTTTAGGATGAGATGCACTATGGGAAGCAGGCCAGCCGGTGGAGGCTGTGCTATGTTCTGCTTGGAATCCTTGGGTCCTGTCATTCACTTGGTTGTAACTTTAAAATGTTCAACCTACCTAATCTTTAGATTGTTGAAGCCCACCTACACCCCTTCATGGCAGTGGTTTTCCCGGATAGTTGTGGCCACATTGGGTTTGAGGAACATGACAAAGAGTTCAGTTTTGACTCCAAATTCCCCAGATATCAATCTGATTGTGGGTGGTATTGGCACAGTGTGTGAGAGTGGGGTGAGAGACCCGAGTTCGAATCCACTGTGAGACACCAGTGTGTCCCTGAGCAAGACACTTAAACCCTAGTTGCTCCAGAGGCATGCAACCTCTGACATATATAGCAATTGTAAGTCGCTTTGGATAAAAGCGTCAGCTAAATGAATAAATGTAAAAGTAATGTAAATGATTGAGCATCTATGGGATGTGCTGGACAAACACATTTGACCCATAAAGGACCTGATGGATCTGTTGCTAATGTTTTGTGCCAGAAACCACAGGGCATGTTCAGTGATCTTGTGGAGTTCATGCCTCAATGCATCAGAGCTGTTTTGGCAGCACAACGGTGCCCTTCATGATCTTAAGAAGGTGGTATTAAAGGGATAGTTCACCCAAAAATGAAAAATGTTTAATGTGTTTGAGATGTGCTGTTTTCCTTAATGCAAAACTTTATTAACACAGACTTCATTAAGAACGACTGCACCATGCGCATGCGCGCCAAACAGACAGAGCTCAATAAAATAGAAGCGCAATAACTCTGACTAAAGTATACATTTTGCTGAAATATTTGTAGTTGGACAATAAATGTGACACATGTAGAATTTTAGTGTATTTATATGATAGCACTAACTCTAAAGTGTAATGGGTTAATCAAAATAGCATTTTTACTCAATTAGTCTGTGATTTTTGTTATTTTCATTTTTAGTTTAGTAACTTTAACTTCTGCAATTTTTTTCTTTTTAGTTTTTAGATTGCAACGTTACAATGTATTTTAACCCTTTTTTGCCCACAATATATGCCTACATGCTTACATTCACTTTGTTTAATCCAAATACAAAATACCAAGATATATAGACTAAATACCAAGATATATAGGAATTCATATAGGAATATATACAGCAGTTCAGCCAAAAAATACAGAGATGTGAATTTTTGCTCATATTGCCCAGCCCTATACAGACGTGTACTGGAGTTTTAATTAGTGTAGTGTAGTTTTCTTTTCTTTTCTTTTTTTTTAATGGCATAAAGAAACGAAATAGCCAAAACCAAAAATTAATGATCAGTTATGGTAAAAAGTAAAAAAAGTTTGAATGAGCGCTGTAGCGTATTCTTCAACCACTTAGATACTGTCAATACAACCCATTTCAGGAGCTGCCAAAATTATATTTTAAAATCAGTTAGGGCAAATGCATATGAATATTTACAAGTAAATCTCCATATTTTGCGTAGGCTAGCCTTCTTTCTATCTAACCCCCCCCTACATCTAGTTTTGACCAGTGTTAATTTTGTTGACAAGGGTTAACAAACATTTTTTCTGTGACGAAGACGAGACGTTGACGAGCTAAAACTAATATCTGATGATAAAAACTATGATGAAATATACGCCGCGTCTTCATTGACGAGACGGGACTATAATGTTATTTGAGGACTACTGGACATTCAAAATACATCCCCATAGGCTTTTGTCTTGTCCTTCAAAATGTGAGTCCCTGTCATTGGATTGCAATCGGTGGACATTCGCATATCTTGTCTTAGTATGGCAGCCGCAGTGGATGGATAGACTACCAAAACGCGAACTAGCGATCTGAAACAATGCTCTTAGCACCCGAAATGGTAGGGATGTTGTGACCAGACATTCCGTTTTTCCTGGGAGTCACAAGTCTTTGTCGATTAACTTAAAGTTAGTGAAGGTAGGATAGGCGGAATCGCGACATTAGAAGTGCTGTCTCTCATGCACGCTCCACTTCAGTTCTCATGTATAGCTTTAGAAAATTTTTCAGAAAATGCTTTATTTAAAACCCCAACTGAATGGCACTTAAATGCACTTAATTCATCTGTCAACTTTATTGTCATTGTTCACAGTACAAAAAGTACAGACAGAGAAACAATGGGTAATAATTAAATGTTTATTTTTGATGTATGCATTGCATTCTATGCATCTAAAAAAGGAATCTTAGTTGTTCATTTTAAGAGACCCAGGAGTCTTATTTTCCCTTGCATAATTAATATTGCACTTTAATTAAGCAAAAACACATTTTATCCGATTACTCGATGGAACTTTTGGTAGAATACTCGATTACTAAAATATTCGATAGCTACAGCCCTAATAGCACGCGATCATTTCTCAGCACTCAAATTCACACATAGCAGTCCACATGTCTATAGTGTAGACTGTAGAGTATCACATAAATACAGTCAGTTATGTATTAACTGAACGTGAACAGGTGGGTGAAAACTGAACGTGTGTCAGTATTGCATGGCTTCCGTCTTAAAGGGACAGCATTCCTACCTATCCGTGTCATTATGTTGGTCTTAGCCTCAGACGTCACGGACCGCTGGCTAAACGACTGATGCATATAGGACACAAAAGTGGAAACACTTCAGAAGTGTCGAAGTCATCATCGGATTGGTTGAATTATACAGGATTTCCAGTTGACGTGTGTCGCGTTCTTTAACGTTGTGCCTGGAAAAAAAAATGCTGTGCCACCAAAACCTCCCACCAAAAGAAGAAAGCCGTCGTGCACTACCAAAACAATAACAATCGCGTGGTTTGATGATGCTAAGAAGGAGTGTAGAATGATTTGTTGTCTTCTACCCAACCACTGATGACCATCAATCAGATGGAAAGATAAATCATAGATTTAACGCGAGTTCCAACGATTTGCGTGAGTAGATTACATACAAAGTCAATGCAAAGACGCGATCAGACTACCGATCAGACGCATCCTCGCGTGGGTCTAGAGACGCGATGCACCGTGTTTGGCGTGTATGGCCCATAATACTTATCTTGTTGATCGTTACAATAGCATAGGTTTTCTGTAAAGATACGAATCAAAACAACTCACCTGTCGAGTAAAACAAGCGAGATCGGCATCTCTTTCTAGTTGAAGTTTGTTGCGAAGCTACTTCCGCATTTGTCCACGACACTGTTGTCATGTGGTTTCTACATCAGTAAAGGCGGTAACAAAGGGATAACGTCATTGACAGGCGACTGCACTGCCCCGTGTCACTGTTTAGAATGGGAATTTTCTCATGATTTACAAGTAGTTGAAAACATTAGAGATATTGTTAGTAATCAGCTGGACAAAATATATAACACTAGCCTAGAGGATTTTGGATATTTTACTGCAAATATCTTACAAATTGTACCTTTAATGAATCAGTGACGACTTAAGTGAAACGATAGGCATATGTAAGAAAAATACAAATACCAATACACACAACTTTGCTACCTCAATATGCTTCCTCAGATTTGATGGTGAACTTTCGAAGCCAGACATTTACCTGATGAAAGTCATAATTGAAGTAGAAATGATCATTAGTTCTCACGTCAGGCACACACATTTGAGCTTCTGTTTACCATATTTAATGTGCATAAGATATAATAAAAATATAATGTACTTTTCAAGATGAAATAAAATTGTAAAGAGTAAAAAGGTACTGTTTTTTCCCAGAAATTTTATCAAGTAAAAGTACAAGTAGTCAGTTTAAATTGTAGTTGAGTAAAGTACAAATCCCCCAAAATAATATTTAAGTACAGTAATCAAGTAAAATTACTCAAGTATTTTACACCTCTGATTAGCTTAAAGTTTAAAATGAAGCATTCACGTGTTTTGGGCATCTTGGGTCACACACTTTTCCCGAAGCAGAACAGTTTTCACTCTGCTTCTTCCAATATTAGAAGAATTTCGTCCCTAGAAAGGCATTATTCAGTGGTATAATTTGATGTGACTGCAGGAAGTTTTCTGAGCACAGTGCCCAGACGCGACTAATCAATAATGATATTCATTGACAATGATTGTCGATGGTGGCCTCTGACTTGCAGTATGAATGAAACTTCTTTTGTGTTCAGCAGAAGAAGGAATCCCATACAAATTTGGGAAAAAAAAAGAAGTTGAGTTAATGATGACGTAAACTGGCCCTTTATTGTTGTGCCTGATCAGTGTTGTATAATATAATTTTCCCTAATTTCTTCTCTATTTTTTCCTAAAAAGTTCCCTCTAAAAAGTGTTTTTTTCTTCTTCTTTTTTTCATGTCATTTGGGTTGGTGTGGGGACATGTGTCATTGAATGTCAGTGTTTGGAATAACGGCGTTTAAAAGAACGGCGTTAGGTAATGACGTAATTTTTTCAGTAACGTGGTAATCTAACTAATTACTTTTCCCGTTGTTACAACGCCGTTAACATTACTGAACGTTAAATGCGGTGCGTTAATATGCATTGATTTAATAAACTATGCAATCCGAAAGCACCCCTGGCTCACACAGCGAGTGAGCAGATGGGTTAATAACGAGATAAGCGATTATGATTGGCTAAGGCAGAGTCATGTGTTTCATGGTAGCCAATCAGAGCCAATAAAATGGCCCTACCCCTGTCACTTGATTGACAGGTTTCCGTGTAGACATTGGAAATTCAAATGCAAAAAGAATTGCGATTCCATTTGAGTTTTGGCAGTTTACACGCACAGTGCAGAGAGAGTGAAAAGGCAAATGTGGTAATTAATATTGCTATTTAAATATGACAGGCTCATAGCTTGTAAGATATGGGAAACACAATTGCAAAGGGACTTTGCATTTCCATTTTAAATTTGGCAGACAATGTGCGTTCGCTTTAACGAAAATGCAAACGGTAATGCGCGATTTGCATTTGGATTGTCACATTTATGCGTCCACAAATTGAAAACACAATTGCAAATACAATTTGCAATTCCTTTTGAATAAAGTCCGGAATATCCTTCCATACCCAACAGTGTTGAATGTATTGTTTTAGTGAAGTGTGGCTTTCTTGCTCTGCTAAAGCATTGTGAGAGCACTTGGCAGAGGGGATGAGAGCTTTGTTAATGTGCTTTTGTTTTGTTCAGGTGAGTGTGAGGAGCAAGATCAAAATTAATAGATTGTGTAACTCATTTAATTAGACCCCTTTAGTTTCATTAGCTGACTCGGATCTGAGAGCCGCCACACACAGACACACTTTCATAGAGACACAGCTATGTTTACGCTAGTGCGTTTTCATCTTAAAACCGCATTTTAAAATGAAAACGATCCTTGTCCGTATTGGCATTACCACTGTGTTTCAGCAAAAATCTCAGTCCACACTACACAACCGTAAACACGGCTTCGTGCTCAATAAGACAATTTATAAAATTTATACTACGCTTTTACTCAAAACTCACTTTAAACCACCATTAACTGCCCATTGCACTCTAATATGGGGTTTGGCCATGTACTGTTGCTGAAATGTTTTTGTAGCTTTTTGTATTAAGCTAATTGATACACCTGGGGGCTGTTTCATAAAATACGCTAAGAAAAGCAGGGATTAGAAGTCCAAAACTTGAATTAAAATCACCTAACAAAAAAAAAAAATCAGGACTAATGCAGTTTCATAAACAACAATTTAAGTTCATGCAATCTCACTAATTTGATCCAGGTTCAGTGAGTCAAGATAATTTGATGTGCACGCTTATTCTAAAGCAGCCCTTAATGTCAATCATGGATCAAATCAATCCACCATGGCAAACAGCGAATAAATTTGTGTTGTTTAATGCATTTGAGACGTTGTGTTTGCCCCAGTGCATAGCAGACATGGCACAGTTATATTCTTCATCCGTAAATGAAGAATATTTACAAAAAAATAAATAAATAAGAAACCCAATAGAGATGTTCATTTCTGTTATTAAAAATCCGCTTATTAATTGTTAACCAGCAAGATTATTTTAAATTAGAATTGAATTAAATTAGAAAGGATAAGTGTCTTTGACCCGTTAAAAATACTAACATTTGTTTTCCGGGGATTAATTTAAAAGCAGCAAACAACAGAACATGAGGGATTCACATGGTCTTAAATGAATGGTTAAATTAATAAATAGGCCTATATGAGAAATATATATTTTACTTAAAGGTACAATTTGTAAGATATTTGCAGTAAAATATCCAAAAACCACTAGGCTAGTGTTATATATTTTGTCCAGCGGATTACTTACAATATCTCTAATGTTTTCAACTACAAAAACTACAAAACTACAAAATTCCCATTCTAAACATTGACACGGGGCAGTTTAGTCGCCTGTCAATGATGTTATCCCTTTGTTACCGCCTTTACTGACGTAGAAACCACATGACAACAGTGTCGTGGACAAATGCGGAAGTAGTGTCTAGCGTCCAGCAAATCACTAGCTTGCTTCAAGCAGTTCCTTATTTACTTCTTGCATGATTTATGGTGGATTGTGTTACTTATTTATGGAACATAATTACTGTTTACCGTCTGCCGCTGGTTCTGTCGACAAGGACAGCTCCCGTAAACATAAGCGTACGGGTCAACCAAACGACCCAAGAAAAGTTTGGGACAAGAGGAGAGAAAGAGCGAGGATCAATATCGGTGTTGCATTTTCTAGATGGAGAGAGCTTTGCGACAAACTTCAACTAGAAAGAGATGCCGATCTCGCTTGTTTTACTCGACAGGTGAGTTGTTTTGATTCGTATCTGGTTTCTACGTCAGTAAAGGCGGTAACAAAAGGCAACTTTGATTTACAAGTAGTTGAAAACATTAGAGATATTGTTAGTAATCACCTGGACAAAATATATAACACTAGCCTAGTGGCTTTTGGATATTTTACTGCAAATATCTTACAAATTGTACCTTTTAATTGAAAGTATTTGTTGTGGAGTGAATGGAACTAAAATAGCCTAGCTATGTTTACATTGTTTATTATAATGTGTGTAAACATTAAGCGTCAGCATTAGGCCTATTTCTGAATGAAATAATAAAAGCAACTTATATGCATTAATCAGTTAAAATGAGCATCCCTAAAACCCAACAAACAAGCCAGTCAAACGTCAGACTGTTCACTTACATTTGCATGCATATAGCCTAGCTCAATAAAGAGAGAGTGGAGAAAAACATCTCTGAAATTAAGTTGGTGATGACAAAGGGTTTGGTTGTCAGACTTTCATTGACCTTTAAAAGGAAAATCGTGAATTATGCAGACTTTCCTTATTCAGGGTTTGATTTATTATTAGAATAAATGATAATGCCAAGGTCAAGTGCTGCTAATGTGTGGGGGTCCTGTGCTCCACTGGTACTGGATGACACATGATTTAAATAAAGGTGAGAAGCTGCTCTCTGAATGCATTTTCGTTGGACTTTAATATAGTCAGCCGTAATTGTCACTGCTCCTTACTGATGTTTAAATCTCTATGTAGTGAATAGATAAAAGTCAGATTGAGTCATTTAGCAGATGCTTTCATTTAAAGCGTCTTGCACCATGACCTAACTAGAAGCAACACAGTAGCTACATACTGTCCGGTTTTTGGTTTGGTATCAGAGGGTTTTAGAGACTAGTAAAAAAAAAAATAGCTTAGAGCTGCTTTGCTTTCATTGGAAATGCTTGAAAAAGATTAGGGCATTGATGCAGGTAATGTTTTTGTATGTAGGTGAAACATATCCTTGCATATTGATTACTGATTATTGATTTAATTCATCCACGCATATCACCTAAAAACAAGGCCCATAATAATGTATAAACAATTATAGATTTTTTTTTTAATTACAATAATATTTTCTGCAATTTCTGATTTTCCTGGCATTCTAAACGAGTAAATAGGAAGTGAGAATATATCATGAAAGGGATCCATTTGACACTCGCTGGGATTGACAGTTTTGACTTGGAATGCGAAAACTTGCATGTGCAATAGCAAGAAATGTGTTATTTGAGTGGGTTTGCTGCTCCAAATCATTCATTAAACAATTAAACTATTGTCATCTTGTGCAATTATGAGACTGGAGCTCAATCAGATGAACAACACAAAGAAAATAATTGCATTGGAAAGTAAATGCATTGCACGCTTATCAAAATACCTTTGTGAACGGCAAACTGCTTTAAAGTTTCTTTTAACTTTAATTTCCTCCACAAACAAAATTAATCAGACAGAAGTAATTAAACACACCTGTGACTGTGGTAATAGTTTCCATAGTTATCACTTCTTGATAGATTGCACCAATATATGTTTGTGCCTTTTGGACTAGATTTTTCATTTCAACATGGCAAACACTAGATATGAGTTTGAAAATATCTGTAATGGGTTCTGTTTTATTTAGTGAAGTGAAGTGACATTCGGCCAAGTATGGTGACCCATACTCAGAATTTGTGCTCTGCATTTAACCCATCCGAAGTGCGCACACACAGAGCTGTGAACACACACCAGGAGCAGTGAGCAGCCATTTATGCTGCAGCGCCCGGGGAGCAGTTGGGGGTTCGGTGCCTTGCTCAAGGGCACCTCAGTCGTGGTATTGAGGGTGGAGAGAGAACTGTACATGCACTCCCCCCACCCACAATTTTTTTTTTTTCTAAAAGATTAAGTATGGATGATCAAGTAAACCTAAGTTGCTTTAGTCCAGTAAGTGTTCATAAACCATATTATTAATAGTTATTACTTTATTACTAGGGATGTGACAAATCTCAATATAATATCGAAGCATTCGGTACGACATCCACGCTTCAATACGTGCTTATGAATTATGGCTTTTCGGTTTTGCATTTAAATAATGCCTGTGTGTTTTTATTTCTCTCAGAATTGGCTGTGTGTGTGTGTGCTGGCGAGTGTTTATTGTCCTTGCATTTATTCAGTTAAAGTAATAGCAATGCCTTTATCTATATTAGGGATTTCCTGGAACGTCATCAGTGTTACTTCTGTGATGCATAGTGGATTTTTGGCATCCAGTATGAATGAAACTCACATTATCTGTTTATAACGCTCAATAATGGCCAATCCATCCTATTTTTGGTAAAAATCTGAGGAAAAAATACCTCTCAAAAGAAATGTTAAGCAGATATATAATTATCCTCACCTTTTCCAGTGTACTTTTTCCAGTTTTTTTTTATTAATTTGTTGTGGAAAAAAAACACTCTTCTGTGCCAATCAGTATCAGAACCGAATCGAAAATCGTGGTTAAAAACCGAAGTACGTATTGAACCGTGGATATTTTTACAATTAAAAGGCCTTTAGCTTGATAAAAAATGTATAACCTAACAATCAGAGTAGGCTTTATAGGGTTAAGAATCCTTTGGATTGCTATATGAGTGTACAGGTGAGAAAAGGTGAGTCGAGGTTACATGGAAACGTCATGATGACTAAGTTGATTTCACGTCAGTCCTTCCATGTTTGGCAGATGCTGTTCAGAGACAGCTGCCCATTGCCACATGCTCAGTGGACAGGCCGGCGAGAGTGAACTTAGGATCAAACGTCTGCTACTCATTGAGCTGACAGTTTCCAGACCCAGCCACTGACTCGACTCAATCTGTCACACAAACGACAGCTACCTCTGTGACTCAGCCCATCCCTTCCTCTGCTCTGTGTGTGTGCCCTCCGTTCATCTCTGACCCTGAGCCCACGTGACCAGTGCCGTGTTTGCCAGCATCCGAGGAACAGAGGGGCTGATGGGATTACATGGTGATCAACAGAGCAGGATTTAGGCCTTTGTGGGGGAAGCTGTCTTTGTGTAGACAATTCTCACAGAAGACCGAAAGAAAACAGCAACACTGTTGATTCTAGATTAGTTCATCAAGCTGACTTTTTTTTAAAAATCTGTTTCCTGACTGTATGATGTGTATTACACACAAAAACTGGGAAGGGCTTTCCAAAATTCATCAGTTCTCCTTTCTCTTGAACGGACACATACACACAAATGTACTCTGTGTTCAACTGTCCAGGGTTGATGTTCAGATCTTTCCACTTTGTTCAAGTAAAAAAAAAAAAAAGTCTCCCAGCTGATTACTTCCCTTGGAAATGTCACCTCTGCCCTTAAGATCATATCATTACTGCAAATTTGATTTGTCAAAGGTTCTCTAACGGTTCCACTTCATTACGGTGAGATTGTGGATTTCAGCGAGTGAGATTGCTTGCTTATTTCTTACTAATGTAAAAACTCAGTCTCTTCAGATATTGCATTAGCTAAAGGCACTCGACAAGAAAGAAAAGTTGAAGGATGAAAGGCTTGAACCCTTGGCACCATAATGCAGGATGATGATTGCATTCTGAATTTGCTCAGTGCCTTAAATGTTCTGGGCGTTATGCTTTTTGCATGAAGCTGCATGTCCATATTGTGAAGGGTTAGAAATCACCTTGATTCTCAACTGATCCATTGAATTTCCATATAGGTTTTCTTGATCCAAAATGATGTGGTGACTGTGATGCAGAGGATTGACACAATCACAATAAGTCCACCTCTCAATGCAGCGTTTATTAAATGTTCCCTTCATGTGCAGCCCAAATGACTTGCTGTCAGTTTGGCATTCATTGTTCATGTAATCTAACACATCTCTAGCAGGGTTTTCAAAGCTAGTCTCATCCACAGCTGCCTGAAGCACAATTTACACATTACCGTTTCCACATTTTGAGTTCTTAAGAAAATACTAAGGCTGTTGATGGATTAAAGTTAATTGAATTAATGTTTCGGTTAAATATGGCAATTAATTAATTAATTAATTAAAAGTTAATTCTGACTACACACATTTATCAGCATTTGGCTTAAAATTTTTGTTAAAAACCTTGATAGTACATTGTTCTGCCAGATGAAAACATTGAATATATTACAAAAAGTTGCTTTATAAATTGATATATTGTTTTTGTTTACAAATGCCTATCATCAGATATAGTTTATTCAGAAATGCCTTTTACAGGCCTACATGAGTGTATCAGTTTTGTAGTTCAGTAAGTACTACTGGCATGAATTGGTCCAATAGAAAAAATGTATTATTTTTTTACATTTTATTTTATTAAAAGTTTTTATGGATTCTATGTATTAAATGCATTGGTGACATGGTTAATTGAATAATTACTTTCTCTGAGTAATCACAGTAAATTAGCACATTATATTGACAGCCCTAGAAAAAACATTTCCATCATTTTGTCAGTATGGTTGCCTAATAATGCTAGAGGAGTTCCCATCATGTTACATCCTGCTGTGCAGTGGTCCTCAATACACAATGGCAAGTTTTACGTTTTAATCTGATTCCAGTGGTTTCCTGCTAGTCAAAAGCCAGACACCATTAGCTTAAGTGCAAGCCTGCCCAGCATGGGCGTCTGGTTTTCGAATCCGAGAAGTTTTGAAAGTCCTTTTGAGCTTTGGGCAGCTTTTACAGCTCTTGAGTAACTTCACTGTAAAATGTAATTAATTGACTTTACTTAGAAAAAGTGAGGAACCCAATTGCCTTAACATTTCTAAGTAGTGTGTTAATTTTAAGTTTGCATAACTTAAAACAGTTTGTACAGAAAACTTGTTAATAAAGTATACTTATGTACTGTTGACTTAAAACAATTAGTTGTGTTAACTTCTTATTAGTGTTCACCGATTGCCTTAAAATTAGCAAGTAAGCTGAACTAAAAACATTAAAGACAAAAAGCAACAACAGAACTGTTGTAAAACATTTTTTTATTGTCTACAGGTAAGTACATTGTACAAACCATTTCATTCATGCACTGCTTCTAAATTGAAGGGAAGTCATGGCTTAATGGTTAGAGAGTCGGACTTGCAATCGAAAGGTTGTAAGTTCGAGTCTCGGGCCGGCAGGAATTGTGGGTGGGGGGAGTGCATGTACAGTTCCCTCTCCACCTTCAATACCACGACTTAGGTGCCCTTGAGCAAGGCATCAAACCCCCAACTGCTCCCCGGGCGCCGCAGCATAAATGGCTGCCCACTGCTCCGGGTGTGTGTTCACAGTGTGTGACCATACTTGGCTGAATGTCACGTCACTTTAAATGTTGTTTTTTTGTTTGTTTTTTTTAACATAGGATTATTACTTTTTGAAGCACAAGAAGCACCAAAAAAATGTGCAATGCAAGTTGAACTTTATAAAAGAAAATATATCAAGGATACTGACTGTTTGACAATCTTTGATCTGAAACTAACAACATCAGTTGATTGTAAAATTTACAATGACAATGACCAATGCAAAAAAAAAAAAAAAAAAACTTTCACAATAAAACATTGTTCTAAGAGTAGAAAAACATTTTCGATCAAGGTTCAGCAATGTGTAACTTCAATTAAAATAATTGTGCAATGTTTGTGCAAACAAGCTTAAATGAATATTTCACTCTTGTGTCATTCCAAACCCAATAATCGATTCTTTGTCTTTTCAACTTTTAAGGAAACCTTAGAGACTTCTGTTCCTTCTCTGAAAGTCCAAGTAACCAAAATATTTTAATTTCTTCAGATTTTAATTGAGTGGATGTGATTTGTTTAAATACACCTTAATGAACTTTTTAATATATTTTAAGTTTTGGATACCTGGACTGTCAACAAAAGGACAGAAACCTCTCAGATTTCGTAAAAAAATACTTGCTTTGGGTTTCAAAGACCAAAAAGTCAAACCAAACCAAAATCTTATTGGCTCGTAATGACATGAGGGTGAGCAAAATTACAGAAATTAAAATTTTGGGGTTTTCTAAATCGCAAACAGCATTGACTTTCATCATCAGAACATTCTTATTGACTGTAGTTTTGGTTTCAGAGATTAGTGTCCAATGGAAAGAAAGACTCAAAGTTAAAGAATAAAATCAAAGTTGTACATGAGCTGTAAAAAAACATCCAAATGGAGATGCTATCTGGGCTATGTCACATTCACAGTCCTAAAAAAACAACAGCAAGATTACAATTCATGTTACATTTTCAAATAATCTCACAAATGTACATTATCCAATGCTCCATGTACAACTAACAGAGACGAGCAATGGTCGTTAATTATTGTGTAGAAATTAGACTAAATTAATAGTACAATTATGGCAGAACGTGCATATAACAAAATGTACAAGGGCTTAAATAAACAAATTAAATAAATTCAGAGGTTGCTAATCTGGTGCAAGATAAGTATTGAGTGAAGTGTAATTGATAGCCTATATAAAGTGTATGGGATTTTTGAATGAAACCGAAAAAAATACGTACCAACATTGTTTTAAAAAAACATCAGAGGTTTCTTCTCTGAGAGGAAGGCCATGAAAAACTGCTGTGCTCTGGAAAGAAAAGTTAAAACTTAGTCTGAATAAATGTATTTTAAAAATGCAATGACAGTGCTCTGAAATGTTTTTTTAAAACAGAGAATGATATATCAAAGTAGCTAATATATTAGTTAATATTACAGTAACACAGTTTAGTTTCTAGTTTGTTTACTTCTAGAAAGAAGCATTGAATCTTAACACATTTAACTTGTTCAAGAATTTCATAATGCTGGAGAGCTCATTTTTAGCTAAATAAATAAAATCCAATACTTTTGAGTGACTCATTTAACAAATATCTCTGCAAATAAAATAAAAACATCAGTGTTAACATACAAAATTCTTACTATTCTTGTACTCTTATTATACATATTTTTATTTACAAATCATTGTGTGGAATTCAAACATTTAATCTTAAGTAATCTAAAAGTTATAATATATAGATTATAGCTGTGCCTGTACAACACAATTTAAAATAATATTATAACATATCAGTAAATTCTCACTCATTCATGAAAAAAAAAAAGGTTAGGGAGCTAAAGCAAGTATTGTGAAAATACAAACACTTCCATGAATCCAATCTGAAAATTTGGGTCAGAACAGCTTTACAAACGATTAAAAAATTTGTTTTGCTCATATTTCATGGATGAGTCCCAATAAAAAGAAATAAAACAAAAACGTTTACTGATTTAAAAACTTTTCATCAAAGATCAGTGATGCCAGACTGTTGATTTCGATTAGCACTAGGGCTGCACGATAAATTGCATTCATTATTTTAATAAGACAAACAGCCAAGTATGGTGACCCATACTAAGAATTCGTGCTCTGCATTTTTAACCCATCCAAAGTGCACACACACAGCATTGAACAAACACACACACACACACACACACCGTGAACACACACCCAGAGCAGTGGGCAGCTATTTATGCTGCGGCGTAATGTGGTATTGCTCATGTGGTATTGCCTGCCTGAGACTCAAACCCACAACCTTAGGGTCAGGAGTCAAACTCTCTAACCACTAGGCCACGACTTTCCCACATCTTAATGCGCCTAAATGTGCATCTTGTCAGTGAAGCCGGTTTTGTAATCAGCGGTAAATCTCCATCACCTGTGCGCTTTCACATGGAGCAGCATTAACTACACAGAGCTGTTGTTCACTGACAAGCTGAGCAATAACACAATTATAATTTGCGCATGTTTTGCACAGCTTGTCAGTGAACAATTTAGGGAGCCTTAATTAGCATAATCCAAGACAATCCTACAACTGAATTAAAAATAACATCACATCCAATGTAGCTGTGCATCGCTTCCATATTTAATCAAATTATTATATGATCGATTTATGTGTAATAGAGCAATTAAAAAATATGACAAACATGAGCCTTTCCATGTGCTGCTTCTGTCAGAATTACGTTGCAGTGCAGATCGACTTCACCTATTGGTGGAACTGCGCATGATCACTCGTAAACATTAAAAATACTCAGTATTTTAAGTAGGCCTACAGCTTGGTTGAATCCATTTAGTTTAATAACTTTCTGTGTTAAAACGTTGAGATTACTTGGTTAAACTTAGTAAGGTCCACAAACATATTCAAAACAAGTATATTTTACTTAATTTTATTAGTAAGATCATCAGTTACATTTTACAGTGATGAGATTTCTTTGGCCAGTGCTCAGTTATATTTGTTTTATACATTCTTAAAGCGTTGCACCTATAGAAGCCTATATAGTGTCTTCATTCACATTAATCATGCTGATGAGCCTGGGAAACCAGCTGTTGTCTTTTGAGACTTTCACTTGCTTCAACGTCTTATTGTTTCTCCTTATCTTGTTTTCTGATGGAACAATCAGGGAATACAGAACAGCAGTCTTGCTTTACTAAAACAGTCATGTCATTGATTTAATTGGGTTTTTATTGCACTTGCAGTATTTTGTATGATGTGGCCAGCCGGCTTCTCCACTCTAAGTAGAATAAGTGGATTAAATTACATTCACTGTTTTTTATTGTTATTGTACCTGTTAAAACTTGTTAATGTCAAATTTGAGCTGTAGCAGTGTGTAAAGCTTTGGTGCTCATGCAGGAGACAAGAATTCGATTCCAGCTCATTCACCAATTCTAGTGCCTTGTGTTTCCAGTGCAGCTTCTTGGCAGAGAGAAGATTTATAGGGATAGTTCACCCAAAAAAGTAAATTTTGTCATTTACTCACCCACACAAGAGATTTCGGTCCCTACACTGAAAGTCCATTCCAGTTCATAAAAGTAATCTATCAAAAACATTTTGGTTTTCAAGCAGGAATCAGTTGGTTGGCTAAATATTTGTATATATTGTTCATTTCCCTAAATTAATGAAATATAAACTGTTATACTTATAACCATGTATACAAACACTCAATAAAGCCTCTAATTTACAAATAATAATGCAGTCAGGAGATGGTGTGATGCAATGAGTGGTTTCCACATTTTTCCACCTGTACACTAAATAATCTAACCCTCATACTTGCATAACAATAGCAGTCTATTTATTTAGTGGTCTAAACTGAAGTCAGTATGTATATTAATAACAATATGGGACAAATATAATGTAATTTAGCAGTGGCAGGTGCTGTGCACTGCCGGTACATGTACAGTCAGACAAAACGGCGTACACAGTTATCAAAGGCTCGAGTGCACATACAAAACGATGTGTTCAGCAGTTAAAGATGCGACGCATTTGTAGAGTTTCTGTCATTTGGTTTGTGACATACTTTACGGGAAACACTGGCGCAAGGCTGCTCACAGCACTTAAACTTAGAAGTTGCTCACGGTTCCGGTTATTTTAAAAAAACAGAACTGGTTCAGAAATAAGAACCAGTTTTTGGTTCCCAACCCTACTGAAAACAAACAATTGCTTAAAAGAATAGTTCACACAAAATGGAAAATTATCCCATAACTCACACTCAAGCTATCCTAGATATATATGCCTTTCTTCATTCAGACGAACATAATCAGTTATATTAAATAATATCCTGGCTCTTCCCAGCTTTGTAATGGCAGTGAAGGAAGCTTGAGTTTTTGAAGTTCCAAAAAGTCCATCCATTCATCATAAATGTAATCCATACTCTAGTCCTTTAATGAATGCCTTCTGAAGTGAAGCGATGGATTTTTGTAAACTATTATCACTGGCTTTATAGTTTATATAGTTTTAAATAAGGATATTTTTCTCATAAAAACCCTTCACTTCGCTTCTGAAGGCATTCATTAACCCCTGGAGTCCTATGGATTACTTTTATGATGGATAGATGAGCTTTTTGTAGCTTCAAAATTCTATGTCATTACATTACTGGGAAGAGCCAGGGTATTATTAATTCCCATTGTGTTTGTATGAAAGAAGAATGGGATATATGGCATTTAGGATGGTTTGAGGGTGCGTAAATTACAGGATAGTTTTACAGTTTGGATGAACTTCATTTAAAGGGGTCATATAATGTTGCTTAAAATAACATTATTTTGTTTTCGGTACGCGTGGTTGACTCTCAACTTTGATAAAGAATATCTCTTTGGATTTGGGACTTCAGTCTTTGCAACTTTACAGATCTTCTTTATGCACCAAGAGCTTGTAACACTCCAATGAGAAAGAAAAAAATTTAAATCGCATCATATGACCCCTTTAATGTGATGAACGTATTTAATTTAGGCTTTCATTCACGTATAATTTTTGATAAATACACATACATTGGGCACATTAGGTACTGTATGCTAAACAGAAGCTCAGCCATATTTGGTTAATGTGTTGAACAGAGGTGGGTAGTAACGAGTTACATTTACTTCGTTACATTTACTTCGTTACATTTACTTGAGTAATTTTTTGGGGTAACGAATACTTTTCGGAGTATATTTAAAGATGGGTACTTTATACTCTTACTTGAGTAAATTTTTGGGGAAAAATCTGTACTTTTACTTCGTTACTATGGGCGACGCTCCTCTCGTTACTTTATCTTAATGCAATAAATGTTATAATGCTTCAGTTTATTCCAAACGCGCCGTCTACATTTCTCTGGGCAATGAGCGATGCCCATTCGCGAATGATTCATTCTTTTGAGTCAATTCTGTTCAAAGGCTTGATCAAACCAATTGGCAAACGAGTGAATTGGTTCATGAATCAGTTTGAATGAGTCGTTCAGTTCCCTGCCGCACGCGCTGAGCGTCTGAAGTGGTTCAATCAGAGTTGTAACGTTTAAGAACAGAAAGAACGTTGAAAACGTGGCTGGAACTGCACTGAATTGAAATCTGCAAAGGTTATTATTTGCTAGCGATGGAGATCTTTATTAGATGAACACCGCGTGTGCTGTCTACTGTTTAACAGGTAATAACTTGGGCTACATTCGATTACAGTACACGATACCACTGTGACATTAGTTTGTTGTACGTGTGTGGCTTATAACAGAGGGGAGTCAAGTTGAATGCAGCGTCCAAAAGACAAAAAATAGCCGATTAAGATTTTATTAATTTTAATACAATCACACTGGTGCAAGTACGTTCAGCGAGTCATATTATCAGCTGCTAAATTCAGATCTGTGATTGCTTGCTGGCGCTTAGCCAGAGATAGATGCGTTTATACAGCGCTGCGCATTATAACAAATCACACATGATCTTTTTGAGCTTATTAAAGCATTGGCCAATCAGAGGCGTTCAGATGAGTCATCGCTAAAATGCCGGTGCTTCCTTCACTCGCTCGCTGACTGAATACCTCTTTCTGGCGAATTCTCTCGCGGGAACAACAAAGTGCAGATGTGTGTACGAATCTTTAATTAAGATATTGATTTCACAGTGTTAACAGTTTCAGTGATTTTAATGGGAGTTTCTGAGAGTGATTGAAATCTAGACTGTCAGTGAAAATGATCTTTAATAATGTAAATGTTATTTGCTCTCTTTCTGAACAATGAAAGATTAATAGCAATATTTATATCACATATTCAATGTTAAATTCACATTTAATATAAAGTCAGTCGTATTAAAAATATTATGGCATGACACCTATATCTGTTACTTAAGTAAACAGACAGGGTTTTATAATAAATTACATAAATTGGAGTAAAGGCTGATGAAATATATACATTTATACACACACACATACATTACATACATTTTATCTATATATCTAAATAAAAATAGGCTCAGTATATATGACCCAAAGTAACTAGTAACTAACTACTTGAGTAGATTTTTTATCCGATACTCTTTTACTCTTACTCAAGTAACTATTCAAGACTAGTACTTTTACTTTTACTTGAGTAAATATTTCTAGAAGTACTTTTACTTGAGTACAGTTTTTGGGTACTCTACCCACCTCTGGTGTTGAAACAAACCTCATTGGTGCATCAAGCAAGCGCTTTTGAGCTTCCCTTTACCATAAATAATACTTGTAGATTTGGAACTACATATGGCTGAGTAACTGTTGCCAGAATTTTTTTTTTTGGGATACTTAAACTCGTCCTGGGAAACTTAAATACTTAAACTCAAAAATGAAAGCTTTTGTCCTTTTTTTATAGCTTTTTTGTGTTCTTTGGAAAAACAAATAAGATAAGAGTTTGAAAAAGGATGAGTGTGAGAAAGTAATGATATTTATCTCACTTTTTTTTTCTTGATAGGGAACTCGTCCTGTCTCAAACTCTGCAGGTTAATCTTCAGGATAGATCTGCTTAGACAAGAACTGGCTGGCAAAGAAACACTTTCAAATTGGTCTTGAGTCACCATCACGTACATTTGAGCTTTTGCTCTCTGCTTGTTCTTGCTGTTTTTCCCTCCAAGCATCACTGAGTCTCGTCATGTGCCAGGCAGTGTCGGGAATATCCAGCTTTCCGCAGAGCTGTCCCTCACATCCATTAATCAAGCCACTTTCTCCTGATGGAACACACCTTAATTAGCATCTAACTGCTTTATGCCTACGTCTCTGCCCCGAGCTGCGGGGAGCGCGAGGGATTGGCGTTATAGTGAGCGAATAAGTAAGTGTTAATGCAGATCAGTCAGGCAGACGTTCATTTGAGACATGCTCCGGCTGTCCCATGGGCCCCGCCACGTCTTCGCTGACACTTAATCTTGGGCCTGATTGATTGGCAGTGAGCTGCTCCGGTGCCAGTGACGCTCAGGTTTTTCCATCCACCTGCTTTTGTTTCAGGTCATTGATAGCCCTGAGGTCCACATGCTGAACGGGGGAGGAGGAGTGAGACGTGAGCTAGATTGAGTTTCCTTGGTGATCGGAGGGACCCACTTGGGGCGATGACTCTGGATAATGCAACATGCACACTTGAGGTGAGGGGCGATGCCTTGCGATATTTTGACGCTGTTCTGTAACTTTCTGTGTCTCTTGTGATGCTCACTGTGGTTATGTTTTCTGTGTCAGATCTTGCCGAACAGGTGTAAATTAAGTCAAATCATTTTCTGGAAATAAATCATTTGTACTTTATCTCCAGCTCTTACTGATAAGTGGTGAGCTTTATGTTCTTGTCTGTTATCAATAGCTAGGATTATTTTATATAATCTAGTTGGTAGTGTTTTACAACTGGATCTTTAGCATAATGAATTGGCCATTTGCTCTGACAGTAATAAGGGTGTTCTTTACTAATTTGCCTTGAACCGTTTTTAGTGGGTGGGCTGGTTTTCTTTGGATTCTATTGAAAACTAGGGGTGTCATTATTCCAAATGTTAAATATTTCTTAATCTTACCCAATACCTAAACTAAACAAATACCATATTAACCATTAATAAGCAACAAATTAGGAGTTTATTGATGCAAAAGTCATAGTTAATGGTTTGTAAATAGTAAGAATTGGACCTTAATGTGTGGCCATTAAAACAATTAAATGTTTGCAGTTGCTTTAGACATAACTGATAATACATCGCAGAAAGCTATGAATGAAATTGAGTTCATCCACAGCCAATTCCAATTTTTTTTTTTTTTACTTTTATTTTTTATGATCCTTAGCTGACATATGGTCAGGTATTAAACGTGATCTGTCAAAAGGCTGACTTTTCTGTTTTTTATTTATTTATAATTTTTAGTGCGGTCAAACGATTACTCGCATTCAAAATAACAGTTTTTGTTCACATAATATATTTGCGTGCTCTGTTTATTATGTATACAAACACATGCATGTATATATTTAAGAAAAATCTGTAATGTTAATATATTAAATATATTTTTATTTAATATAAATTATATCAATATATTTAAAAAATCCCATGTAAATATTTTCAAATTCTAAACTGTATGTGTGTGCCTTTTTATATCATAAATATACACAGTACACATACATATGTTGAGTAAACAAAAACTTTTATGTTGGATGCGATTAATCGCGATTAATCGTTTGACGGCAATAATTGTTTTGTATTATTCTCTGTAAAGAGTGTGAGTGAATTTGAAGCTTGAGCTAATCTGACTTGACAAGTGCTATAGAGGCCTGCTATAATGAGCAGAGTTATTATATTCATAGTTCCTGGAAAATAAATGGCTTCTTTTTTATTTTCTGAAACAGAGATATATGAACCTTTGCTGTGTGTTAAATTATTCACTCCAGGCCTGAACAAAAGTGAGCATTGGCCAATAGAACTGAACGCTGTCCAGCTCAGATGCTTGTTAATAATGAAGTACTTATCTTCAAGCCTTCAAGATGTGTTTTTTTTTGTCTCTCACACAATGTTTTAGTTTCTGAATGACATCGACAGGTAAACCGAATCACTCCTCCACCTTTCTCAGGGTCAGTATACGGACTTCATCGAGGTTACCAAGTGGATCACTTCATCGTTGCCTCTTATATGTTCATGTTAATTGTCTAGCAAGTTCAGTCTCCCAAACATGTGGATGTTACGTCGAGTTGTGCATCATTGAGAATGGAATTGAATGTCTTTTAAAATTCCACTTTTAAGAATTAAAGGATATGAATTACATGTAAGCTAGTGCTGTCAAACGATTAGTCGTGATTAATTGCATCCAAGATAAAAGTTTTTGTTTACATAACATATGTGGACTGTGTTTATTTATTATGTATATATAAATACACACACACAAAGTATATATTTTGGAAATATTTACATGTAGATACATTTATACAGTTATGTATTTTATGAATGTACACCCAGAATTGAACAACAAGTCATTTTATACATTGAAGTGGGTTTGGAATCCAATTCCAGAAGTGTTCGATGCTGAAATATTCCCATCACTAACCAGTACAGTTGCCTCAAGTGTTTATAGACATTTGTTAGAGATTTAATGAGGCTGGTGCATTGAAAGAACAGGTAGAGGAGATCATGTTACAATATTCTGCTGGCCTAGACCTGATTGATTCATCATCTTTGCTTCTCATGCAACAGGAGGCACCAAGCCAAGAAGCCCAGTCCAAAGAACAACATCTGTTGTCTGCAATCCACATTCCAAGAAAAATGCTCCATGCTGTGATGGACTGTGATAAGACTGTGCAGACATTAGGAGATGGGTCATTCTGAATATTGAACACCTGCATCGTTTGCACCAGTCATCTGGAAAGTGGGTAGAAGGTGCCAGATTTTGAATCCGCTTTCGCACGTTAAATATGTAAAGGCTGTGAATTAGGTTTTTTTTTTTTTTTTTTTTAAATGACAGACTGCTGTTATTGGGATGACATATTATTCTGGTGCTTTGGTTTCTCAGTATTGATACTGAATCAATACAGTAGGCAAGAATAACAGAAACAAAAAAATATATTAACTGCAGAAAGGTTTTTTTTTTTTTTGCTATTATTATTATTTCTAAATAGATGACACTAACTTAGAATGTAACATGGAAATATCACATGGTTTAATAAAGTAAAAATTTACAGTAGATTGGTACAAATTTACTAGGGGTGCTCCGATTGATCGGCTACGGATCACAATCTGATGATAATCGCTTTGGGATGATTGATCGGCAGTCTCTAAAAAGGAAGATCTCATAAAACCAATCTCAAGTCTTTGTCCAGCACGGCTGAAATAATTATAATGCTTTAGGTGAGGTACAATTCATATTTCTTCATTAAATAACTGATAAAGTAATTTGAAAAAGTTTCTTTGAGACAGAATTTCACAAACGGCGAGAATGAATCACTGCACAATCTTTCTCTATAAAAATGCAAATTGCTTTAAATCACATTGTGTCTGCACTATAGATGAGCTGCATGCTAAACAGTCGACACCGGTAATTGTCACTTTTGTCACAAATTATTTTTATTTCGTTTTATTTCATTTTTATTTTCAGTTTTAATTTTAGTAATCAACAAAATACTTTTGATTTAGTTGATAACATAGCACTGATATTGACTTCATTATTTTGGTTTTGGTTAATTTGATTTTGCTTTCAGCACATATAATTGTAGTACTATTAGATGACTAACTAAATGAACCACAGAGACCGATCCCCTTTGAAGACCTTGTCACCTAAATGGCCATCGGAACAAGACCACGGGAGACAGATGAGTCCTCTGCAGACTGTTGCCACAGTCGATGAACACATGTTTGCAAAGAAAGAATACAGGTCTTGCAAACCAAAGTGAATCATCAGATCTGCTGGTCTGATAAACGATCCCTGAATCATTTGATCTGCTGTCCATGTTTCCTGCTGTCTGCACAGTGATAGTGAGGACGTCACTGAATCCTTGACTCATGTGTTGAGGGTTATCCTGCCAACAAGAATTGGCAAGCTTGTGCTGTCTGTTTGGCTGGTCTTATGTACAAATATTCTGTTGTCAAAACCTGATACTGTTCATTCTGATTTGCATTCGTGCAGAAATTGTTGTTGTTGTTTAAAAGTTAAGAATCGCTAAGATTAGGCCTATTACACTGTTTTTGCTGAAAAATGCTATTTGAATATATATTAATATAATTTATTTCAGTGTTAAAGCTGAATTTTCAGCATCATAACTCCAAATTCAGTGTCAGAAATCATTCCAAGACACTGATTTGCACCCAAAGCGTGAATCCTTATAAGGGAAAACAACTAACAATTCCTAACACTTCCTAACATGGTGCGATGCGACAAAATACTATAGAACCACTGATCTATAATAGAGATTCATTATATATAGATCAGTCAATAGAACTCAGTATAATCAGTGATGCTGTCTACACTGGATGTGGGGCGGCATGATACCAAAAATCCCTGACAGTAAACTGCTGACGCATTCTATTTATGACGTGTTGACACAAATTTAAATTTATTTTCAATGGTCGTTTTGTCATGTCCAATGTAGACTGTCTTTAGCTGATGCATGCAGCACAACATGACAACTGTCGCATCCAGTGTAGACACCGTGTAAGGAGAGATGACTGCGAACAATGGCAAATTATTTTCAGATTCTCAGTACCACTGACAAACATATAATCTTGTAAAATGTGTAGTAAATACTGCCGCTCAATAATATAAATAGGTTACGTGAGCAGAAAAAGGGAGAGTTATTACATTTTTAATGAGAGGTTATGAAAACAAATGTATTCTGTAGAATACAGTGAACTTACACAATAAGACCAGAATCATTTATTAATAAAAAAAGGTAATGGTCAGAGCCATGATGACACACAAGCTGTTTTTGTTCAGTGGTTGTGGCTTTTTTCAGTCTCTTAGTAGGAGAAGATGAAGCGTGGTGTTTGAGGGAAGTGGAGGTGAATGGGTCTCAGTATCAGAGCAGCAGCTGACTGTCATGGATGGCTAACTGCCATGGGCCTCTAGTTTGTTATTCTCTGCCGTATCTTGTGGCAAAGCTTTCTCATCCACAGCAGACGCCTCTGAATACTGCAGAAAAAAATTCCTCTATAACAGCTAGGGATGTGCACGGATAGTCGAACATTTGAATATTCGTTCTGCTCTAATTATTCGATAAATAAAAATGATATTCGAATTTTGCAAAAAAAAATAAAATAAATAAAAAGTTCAAAATAAAACCTAATTTGGTCACTTTCTGTGTTTCTCCACGGCATATTTGAAGGTGTATGCAAGCAAAAAATAATTAATGAATGATTAAGGGGCCATTCACATATCGCGCCTAATAAGGCGTGGAAAAGGCTATGCGCGCCGCTTTCTCCTTCTTTCCAAAGCGCTCGGGCAGAAGCGCTCCTGAGGCGACGCGTTCTCTCCATGAAGACGCGGAAATTTCAGCAAAGGATAAATGGATTTGCAGCACAAAAAAAATCGCTTTCAGTAGCTCTGCTACTAAATTTATTTCAAAATGGCAATCCATATACAGCTATGATCAGGTGTTCCTTCATCTTGGCTGAGCTTTCAACGTTGTTAAGGGAAAGGATGAAGCTGAATGTTTAGTTCTTGTCACATGACCTGCGGTGCGCTTGCGGCATTCTGAAAGTTGAGATGTTTTTAACTTGATGCTGTTCGGACGCGCCTGGAAAAAACGGGACCGCGTCGCACCGCGTGCGCATCGCGACCGCGTCGCTTCCATTATGAGCGCGCATACCGCGCGCCTACATTGGAAATAACGAACTTGAGCATGCAAAAGACGCGATATGTGAACGCCCCCTAAAAGAACTGCGGTCTTCTAGTACTTCAAATATGCCGTGGAGAATCACAGAAAGTGATCCAAAAACATTGTTGCGGCATCTCTCAAGCAACGAATAAACACCGCTAACTTGGAGAATGCAGTGAAAACTCCTCTTCTCGCGTCTGCCCTAGACCCTCGGCACAAACATCTCAGGTTTCTCGATGAAAACATGAGAGAAGTAAGAAAAAAAAACTTTTTTGAACATTATCAGAACATTTCCCTTGATGCGAGTGGTGCGGATGCAGTCGCCACGATGAAGAGGATGCAATGCCCACTCGTTGGAAAAGGCTGAGCCAGTTCTCCAGCGATGATTAGCTACACAGAATCCAGCCGAGACGAGTGGGAACAGTTCTTGCTGGAGCCATGTATTCCTCCAGATGAGGATCCCATTCAGTGGTGAAACGAAAACACGAAGGGCTTCTCAAAACTTATTCGCTTAGCACACCGTTATTTGTGAGTCCCGCCAATGTCTGTGCTTCAGAGCGCGTTTTCTCCATGGCCGGCCTTATTGTTAACAGGAGCCGACTTTCCCCCAATCATGTTTTGCCCGTATTTCTTAACAAGAACATTTGAAACAATAGAAAAAAAAGCAAAAAAGATTTGCTGACAGTTTAAAAGTTAGGTGTAAGCTACATTCTGTACAATAGCCTAATTGCTGCAGGCTGCTTTACGTTTTTTCTTTGTTCACTTTTTTTTTTTTTGCTTTTAATCTGTACTTTTGTTTGTTTGCACGCATTGTTAAAGGTTTTCAGCTACAAAACACGATGTGTAATGTTCAAGCTTATTGTAAGCTTGTTCAAAATGACGAAAACAAATGTTGCTGAAAAATAACGTCTGACTCATTAAACTTAATTTAAATAAACGAATATTCGAATATTCGTTTTTTGTGAGCTCAAATATTCGAATGTGATATTTGTGGAAAACGCCCATCCCTAATAACAGCACATTAATGCTGCATGTTTTCAGGTCAGGGAGAACAAATGTTTTTACCAGAAAAAAACTCTGACAGTTAAAAACATCTCCAGGGGTAATTTACTGTCTCCTTGATGAAAATGTAATTACATTGAGAATGTTTTGCCATTGCAACAGTGTTTTATGAGTAGGGCATGGCACTGTGCCAAGGTCGTGAGCTCACATACTGAGTGAAAGTGCCAAAAGCAGAAATTTATGTTACAAAGCCATAAATTGCTAATTTTAGGAACAGATGTGACTATTTAACCCTCTGGAGTTGATTAACGTGTTGACGCGTCATGAGTCATTTTCTCCTGATAACCCCGAAAAGAACTTAAATTACACTTTCAGTTTTGATCGTACAGATAAGGGCAATACATCAATCGAATCTGTAAAGGGTCTACTTTTTTGTATACAGACATAACTGCAAAACTTTGTGCACTTATAAAATAAAGATAACAAACAAGGTGTGCTGTCCGCAGCCTTTGTCTGCGCTGATGTTCATTTACAAACACGTCATTAAAATGAACTGTAACTCCGTGAATACTTAACGAAGAGACATGAGAGAGATATCTATAGAAAGCTTGACATGTCTACTTTTAAACTAAACAAGTGCTGCCGAAAACAAATATTCTGTGATAAAGTAATCCATATGAAAACAACGCGATGTCCGTTTTTCACGTCTCCCTTCATAATGTGACCACGCCCCCGTGCTGAACGCGCTATTCAGATTCTTAATGTTTTACTGAAGCGCGCGGCTTGAATACGCCCACACAACAGAAGACAACGCAGTGAGACTGTTCTTCAAGTTCTTTTTACTTTACGGTTTGCTTTGCGGTGAGAGGATTAAGACATAATTCACCCCAAAAAGATGCGCTGTGGATTTGATATTTGGATTTCCTCAGAAAAAATATTGAAACACTTAATTCAGCAGAGATCATAAACATGAGTAAGTCTCTTTTTAATTATTTATATACTTGTAGTAGTTTTCACATAACGTGTAAACATTTTACTAGTTAGACATTTTTTCCAAACTATAATTCCTGACTAAATGTATAATCAAGTGAAACATTATGAAGTTTCAATAAAAATATACACTATACCATTCAAAAGCTTGATGTAAATAATATAAATGTAACAAACAATGCTGCTCTTTCAATTTATCAAAAAAAAAAACTGAAAAAAATATTCTCAGCTCTTTTCCACATTAATAATAATAATAACACTAAATGTTTTTTTTTTTGTTGTAGAAAATCAGTGTTTGACTGGAGCAATGATGCTAAAAATTCAGCTTTGAAAGTCAGCTTTGATTGTTCCTTTTAAGCTGTTTTACTGCACTTGCAAATGAATATTACATTATGTTGTGGGATAATTAAATATATTCTAAATAAACTACAAACATAAGATTATATACATTTATTTTGTCCTCACATTCTTTCTTGTAACTCTTCCCTCTCAGTCACAAACCTGACTGAAAGGCTCATTATGCAGCTCATTATGCAGGCCTTTGTCTTCTCAGGTGTAAATCACAATGATATTCATGATAGTTGACACCTACTCGCATATGACTTTTACAAACAAAAGTGTCTTAGAAAATTAAAATCAATATATTGTTTTCTGTGAGTAAACAAGATTATTTTCACATCATTTAGAAAGAAAAATTCTAGGCTACAAGCTCCAGTTCTCAAAAGTCCCGGGAACCATTGTTCAGTATTTGTTTTATGGCCTTATTCAAGTGATTTAACATTTTTAGTTTTTCACTAACCACGCATAACATTTTTTTTCTCAATAACACAATCATGTACATACATGCTGCTCACATATTATTATTATTATTATAGCAGCCCAGTTTGTGCTGATTACAGTGAGATTAGACTTTAGCCATTTAGATGTTTATAAGCAACTGAAAAAAGTACAAATGTCAGTGCATGACAAAACTTCTCCAGGCCCCAAAAATACCCTTAGACCTCAGAGGGTTAAACCTTGAGATTGTAAAGATACAAGACGGGATCAGTAGATAAGCTTTCCTATAAAGTAAATGTTGCTCTTTATAATAAATATGCAGCTGCATATACATGAAGACCAAAACTGCAAAAATGATAGTAAACGAATCATGTTGCAACACTGACAAATCACATTTCAGTAACCCAAGCAAATGTGTTTTTCAGAGCGCTCAGGGCCTGAGGACCTGTTAATGAGGACACCACTGAAACCAACTCCAGTTTCAGGTATGAAAACACGCTATCTAAATAATTTGTTGTGTTTGTGCGTCCTTGTCTCGCATAGCTGACAGTCGGCCTCCAGAAATAGCTCTAATTGGAAAATGGCATGTCTCTACAGAGCTCTCTTGTTATACACAATTGTGTCTCATGATGTTCTCACAGTCATCTTCAGAGCAGGCATGATCAAAGAGATTTGGCTGTTCTAGAAAGGAAGCGTTTTTTTCTTAGCAAAGCTGATGTTTTCCCTTTTTCTCATGACCTCTGTCTGACAGTCTTTCACATCTTGCTGCCTGTTACTTTAAGTTTAAAGTCATTGTCAGAATTGACCATTTACTATTTTTTAAATAAACATTATGGTCTTATAACATTTCTTTAAATACGTATGCCTGGTCTTAGTGCACAGCTTATTAAATTAAACGTTTGGTTTAGATTTTTCAGTAGTGCTGTTGAGATACTATAGTTCATATTTAAACATTGTCTATTTTAACATATCCTGTACTAGTTTTAGATTGTTGCACTGTTAGTCTTCTTGCAACAAAATTAAAAGCAACCAGACAACAAGCACAGGGTGACACATTCTGCTTGTCCTGACTACAAAAGCTAGATTTACCCGGGCTTTTTTCTAGACTTGTATCATCAGATATGCAGGTCAGAAGGGAATTGAGAATGATCTCTGTCTGAAGCAGTGAGAGGAAGTGTGTGGGGTGCCAGGAATGGGGCGTCACTGAATGTCCTGTTGTCTTACTGAGTACAGACAATTTTACAGTTTCTGGGAAATATCGAACATATTTTCTGTCATGCTTAAAAACAACAAAGGCAACATTTTCTGCTTTTTGATATCCATTACAATCCATTTTGAAATTGATTTAAAATGGAGGCTAATTTTACCTCATTGCCAAACACATATTATTGTTATTCATTATACTGCCCAGTTCTATTAGTGATGTTATAGGTATTCTGTCTTTTTAAAGGGTTAGTTCACCCAAAAAATTAAATTTCTATCATTTAAGCACTCTCAGGTTGAGAGTTTTTTTTTCTTCTGTTGAGTACAAAAGAAGATATTTTGAATAATGTTGGTAACAGACAGCTAATGATAGCCATTGACTTTGTATGTAAAATAAAATAAATAAATACTGTGAAAGTCAGTATAGACCAGAAACTGTTTGGTTACATACTTTCTTCAAAATATCATCTTTTGTGCCCAGCAGAAGACAGAAACTCGTACAGGTTTGGAACCACTTGAGGGTGAGCTAATGATGACAAAGGGTTCATTTTTGGGTGAACTATCCCTTTAATACTTCCAATTCTGCAGTGGCCGAGAAGTGCAAAAAAAAAAAATCACAATTCTGAAAACAAAATAACAAATTGCAAATGCAAATCTAAAAAACAAAATAACAAATCAGAAAACACAACAATTCTGATAAACATTATAAAAATCAGAAAACGCAATGACAAATTAGACAAACCGGAAGAGGTAGGTATAGTTTGAGACCGCGCCATTGGTTTGAGAATAGATTTCTTACCGCTGACTGGACGAGACATCTGTCAATCAAGAGATACAGGAAGAACAGCAGACTTGTGGTAGAAAGTTCAGAGATGGTCATAAAGTAGCAGTTTAAATGTATTGAATTGTATGATTTGTCCTTACAATGGAATAAAAAATATATATATGCATGTACGTTAACAAAACTGTATTTATAACACTTTTTGAATCAGATTACTAAAAAGTAGTTAACGCTAATGGGAGGCAGGGAACTACACTAACCTTTTCCACTGGTGGCACTTGCGCTAACTTTTTACTGGCGCAAAACATGATTTGGTCGCACAAATTATATATAGTAAGCTGCTCTGGATAATGGTGAACAATAATGAAACTGTATTGCATACAGATGTGCTTTTTATTTTAATTTCCATCTTTTAAACCACATTCCTTATTGTTTTATTTCTTACAGTACACACAGTGCATTGCTCCGTCTTGGTACCTTAACCCTTAAACAGGCAAGAGTGGAAAATGACAAGCAAAAAATATTTTCATGTAATTTTTTTACATCATCTGAGCTTAAGTAAAAAATATCCAAAATAATTTTTGAAATATTTGATATATTTTGCATTTTGTGAGTTGTGACTCCCAGGTCACGTTGCCTGATTAGGGTATAAAAAAGGACCAAATCATTCATCTGTTAACTGTTACTGGCCTACTTGCCACTGCATGCTTAAAACAATTATATCCTATACTTTACCTAATGTAATGTTGACAAATTATATATCATTCAAAAGCCTACGAACTCTAGATTCAGCCTGTGAAAACCATTTTGAAATCGGACCTTGCTTTACCATTAAAATGGTACTGTTACCCCCATTTTTTAAATAGGCATTAAGTGCACTATCCAAACTTAAAATGCTGTAATTTATGAACACTTTGGAATATAAACCTCAGGTTGGTCTCTTTTTAGAGAAGAAAATTAGCAGATTCTGACAAAAGTGGAATTTGTTCAAGAAATTGAAGTATCAAAAAGTTATAGAGGTTTAAATGTACTGTAAATAATATGTGCTATATTAATTTTATTATAAATATTTTACATAAAAGGTTTTACTCTAAAGTGGTATAAAATTAAAGCCTTGTGTCTAAATAAGTTATGTTACAAATTTGAAGTTGATATGAAAAAAATTGAGGTTCATGTGAGATTTTATTTAGGGCGTCATACCACACACATCCACTGGGAGTCATCAAAACTATTTTGAATTTTGCTTAATGATTTTTTCTCTAGATTTCTCTGTGAATTTTACTTCTATCTCAAAATAACCACCAAATATGAAATCCTGAGACTCGGACCTTTCCAATGATATGTTTGTTGCCAAGATTATAAAAAGTTTTGGTTCTAGAAGACCGTAATGCATAATGTTTTATGACACTTGACTCTGCCCACTAAGGGAAAGGTGACTGCCATTAGATTTTAAAGTACCATTTACATGGTAAAACAATGTCCGAAATGGTTTCCACAGGATAAATCTTGGGCTTCTAAGCTTTCAAATGATATATGATTTATGATGATTACTAAAAGATTTTATAGAGAAAAAGACAACAACAAAAAAGAGTGCCAATTGTCCCACAGGTGGGACGGTGACAGTTATGGGGATAATTTCTTTTACCAAGCTACTCACATAGTGGGTGGTGTCAGGTTTTGTATTACACAATTTATTTGAAATACTTTATAAAAAAAAAAACTTTTATAATCTTGAAAAAACACATATCATCAGAAAGTTCTGAGTCTTACAGTCCCATCTGCCAACTGTTTTTTGATATTGAGACTGAAATGTATAAATTTGATACAGGAGAATGCATAAAAAAACATCCAGTGGCTATTTTTGGTACAACGCCTAAAAATCTCATGGGAAGTTACATTTTGTGATATCAAATTAAAATTTAGAACACAAATTGGTTAGACATATGACTTTGATTTGATAGTAATTTTAGAGTAAAAATTATTTTGTAAAATATATATTTTATATAAAATATTTAGAGTACATTTGATTTACAGTAAATGTAATCATTTTTTGAAGCTACTTTTTCTTTTTAAAAAATAGACCAAACTTATGTCTATATTCCAAAACATACCCTAAACAGGCAACGTGACTCTTCAGCACCCTAAGACAATGTTCAGAATTAATGTTAGCAGTAATATAATTTTTTTTCCAAAAGAAAAGTAAGTTTAATATATAATTAACTACCTCAAAATCTGAATGTTCTCCACTAGGGCTGTCACTTTTAGTTCGAAAAATCGATTGCACAATCGATCGGACCAACCAAAAAAAGTTTAGAAAATGAAAACAGGGAATCGATTTTAACCAAATATGTACAGTATTAATTTTAAAAGAATTAAACAATTAAAAAAAATAGATGTAATAAACTCACAAACAAGCAGAAAAAGAAAATAAAGAATTCCGAAAGTGCAGTATGCGTTGCGAAAGCTAGACAGAAAATACCAGCAATTTTACGCGCCTATAAGACCCAGTGACGTTGAAAGCGACCTCTTATGCTGCGTTCACACCAAACGCGAATAAAGTGTCTGGCGCGAATTATTTCAATGTTAAGTCAATGTAAAGACGCGTTTACGTGCGTCTGGAGGTCTCGCGGTGCGGTAGACGCGAATTTGCCTCATTCGCGCATTTAGTTACAGGAGATTCTGAGTTATGAAAAGGACCTTTGCAAGCTGACAGCGACCGGCTTTTGTGGTGGAAAATTGGCAGTAATACCCCCACCTTGCGCAGCTGTACCTGAGTGTCCCTGGGACATCAGTGCGGTCGGAGCGCCTCTTCTCAACAGCTGGACATATAGTGAATAAAAAAACGCTCTGCTCTGGACCCCGAGAATACTGATCGACTTGTTTTCCTGTCCAAAAAATTTGTAATGTCCCTTGCCTTTTTGAGCATTTCATTATGCCTGCCTAGTGCCGCCTAGCCAAGTGTCAGTTACGTTCAATAAAAAACACACATGGCCTGTTCTCAAGTCCATTTAAAATTTCATTTTTTGAACAGTTGTTTGAAATGGATTGATCATTATTTAAAATAATCTGGGAGATTTTTGAATTGCCTAAATCATAAATGCAGCCGGGTTGAAGCCTGCAGTGATGTTTTAATTTTGTTATGGCAGCCATCCCCTCTGCACATATATTTTTTCGAGAATGTTGTACTCCTGTTGCTGTTTGTTATTCTGCACGAAACTTCATGGCAATAAATAAGAAATATTGCTGACTTGTGCGTTTCCAGCGCTCTCTTTACGTTCGTCCGTTATTTGACGTTGAAAAAGAAAACGTCTTATTTTTAGACATCGAAAATCGATTTTACAATCGTTTCAATGAACACTTATGTCTTAAAAATTTTCACAAATGTGACAGCCCTATTCTCCACCACTGGCAGCCATGTTGGATTTAGATCAGGCTGACTAATATACCACTGAAAACTTGAAGCAAATCATGTGACCAGCATACTTGAGACAGACCAGGCATTGATAAATGATAAAAGGATTTAATTAAAAAATTGTTCTTATGCTCCAAAAAAGACAATAAAAACTATGTGACTCGTGGGTCACATTGCCTGATTTAGGGTTAACCCAGGGCCGCAGCTGGGGTTAGAGGGGCCCTGGTGCAGGATGTACAGTGGGCCCTGTTTGAAATGGTTTAATTTGTACTGTATGTTCGTTTTATTTATTTATTTGTGCTATTTACAAAATTGTTGTTTTTTAAGTTTGTTTTTGTTAATTTAAAATAGCACTGCATAGTCTTCACTGTAAAATAAAATACACAGTCAAACCAAAATGTATTCAAACACCTTCAACATTTCTCACATTATCACAGTTTATTTGTTATAGTTTAGAAATTGGTAATAAAATATGACAAGAACTCAGAGTTAAACTGTGTCAGAACAAATTCCTCTTGATAATGTCAGATAACTTTGATAGAAAGATATGTAATGGAATCAACCAAAACTTCAGACTGTCA
Source organism: Carassius carassius (assembly GCF_963082965.1). NCBI lineage: Eukaryota > Metazoa > Chordata > Actinopteri > Cypriniformes > Cyprinidae > Carassius > Carassius carassius. Next base: position 24,693,062 of record NC_081768.1, on the reverse strand, counting down.
GTATGACAATATTTACACAACTATCAATACTTTGTTGAACAGTTACCAAGCAAGGAATGCTTAATTTTGTTCAGTCTGTGGTGTGAAAAGGTTGCATTAGCAATTAAAGAAAGCAAAAAAGGGTCAGGTCCCTAATTAAATTTTTTTGTATCGAGAATCAGTATGAAGAATTTTTGGGTATAATATTTCACAGATCACTATATTTTGCTATACTCACTTAATGCAATAAATGAACTAGTGTCCTGCACCCACTAGTAAAACAATATAATCAATATTATTTGATTTTTGGATTGACTGTGGATAAATTCTTGTTAAAACTACAAAGTAATTCAGTCAAGAGCAGTGAGTGATTTACTTTCATTTTCATACATTAAAGACACTGACAGCAGATTTAGTAAATTAGGCGCGGTCACTTTAAGAGACAGTGCTAACATTATAATGTTACACATCCGATTTCTTTCTCAGCTCTTTACTTTCACTTAAGACATAACCACAGACTTTTTCGAACACACTTTCCAAGACGGGTAGCCTATTTTGACATATTGTGTATGTATCTGTTGTTGGTACAAAAGCAAGAAGACTTTGAGACGCGTTTCTGCGTGCGCCCTGAACACCAGAACACCGCGGTGCTGAATTGAGCTCTTTCGCTTTTCGCTCTTTTTTTTCTGTTTGTTTAAACTGCGATTTGTATTTGTTCATTTGTGTGCAGGAGGATGCAAACGTCCTGAAGGAGAGCTTGGTTCAGTATTGCTGTCCGTGAGACGCGGCTCTCTTGTGCGCATCGAACACAGCGCGCGAGTAACCAGCTACTCAGTTCAGCTTTCGCGCATCTTGTGTTTGAATGCTTTTAACTCTTTTGAGTGTTTAAATTGGCAAGCCAACTTAATGTGTTGGAGCACGTTATAAAACGTATTCTTAAAATACACATTTCTGTTTTAATAAATGCTCATATTAAATCATAGCATAACACATAAGTAGGTACAAAAATAATCAGTGATACATTTGCGACCTCATAAAAATGAGGGTCGCAATGGCATTTCAAAAGGTCGCATATGCAACCATTTGGGTCGCAGTGTAGTTCCCTGGGAGGGTGTTTCTAAAACAGTATCTATGGGAGTGATGGTAAATATGGCATAGTTGTCTCTTCTGACCAATTTTAGGAGTAACGGCGTTTAAGTATAACGGTGTTACAAACGGAGTTTGAAGTTTGAATTTTCAGTAATGGAGTAATCTAATTAATTACTTTTCCCATCTTTGCAATGCCGTTATATTTACTGAGAATGTAAAGTATATATAAACATCTTATATATTAAAGATGTTAAAGGATGTAATAGCGTTATAGAAAATAAAAAAATAACGTAACAGTTACTTTGCTGAGTAACTAATTACTTTTAAAATGTGGTAACTGATTTACTAACTCAATTACATTTTGGGAGAAGTAATTTGTAACTGTCACTAATTACTTTTTTAAAGTAGAATGACCAACACTGCTTCTGACTGCTGTTCAGTCTCTCTCAATTATTTTTTTTTTAATAAATCATATCAGAATTTATATTGCTGTTGGAGTACATCTAACTTGGACGCCTAATTTACCTGTGGAGCACAGTAAGGTTTAATTAATGCAGTTAAATTAGGTGTACAATCTGCATGTACATATGAGATTCCTCTGAAATGAAACTATGCTGCATCTGTGTAGGCATGTGATGGTGTGAAGGTCAGTATGTACTGTAATTTCATCCCTTCTGTTCTCATAGAGCTGTAACCCTCACCCACAGTCATTAGTTCTGTCATGACAAATATAAGGCTTAGCCGGAATGCTTTTTAGAACATGCAGTGTGTAAAAGTCTCAGAATTTCAGCATTAATTAGGTTCTAAAAGGGCAGGAATCACTCTTAGACAACAGCAGACACTTCTAAAGCACAAGAAACCGCTTGAGAATGAGAAATTCAGCATAGATTTGAAGCCACGGCATGTTAGAACAGTGTTTTTCATTGATCCGCGGTTGTGTACTTGTGTAAGCATCACAGGTGAGGTGATGGTTGCAGTCTAGTTCCTGTCAGTCTTTGACAGTAAGTGTTGGCCTGTCATCAACAGCTTTCTCATGACGATGATGAAGGTTGGTTTAAATATCAAGAAGCAGTTCTTGCTGAATCTTCTGAGCTGTGGTAAGCTGATTGCATCTCAGAAATTTTACACTTTTAGGCTCCTTTGCTTTTCAACCCTAGCATGACTAGCAATGAAAGCTTTAGGCCTTTTGCCCAAGACGTTGTAAAATTTAGAAGGTACAAGAAAACCTTCTTCTGTTTTAAAAAGGACAAGCTGACGGATTCTCCCAAAACACAGTTACATTCTTCTCTTGGAACGAAGTCTTTTTCTCAATGAATTGTTGATATTCTGTAAAGTTTGTAAGGTCACTTTCAATGGCAGAATATTTGTAGGCAGTTAGGTAGATATTAGGGGTATAATGGTACGCATATTTGTACCGTAGTAACACAGGGTTATTTTAACCACTGCATGTTTATGTACTGTCATTTAACGAATCAATTTTTAGATCACAAAATCATCTTTTTTTTTTTTGCTGTTTCAGTTGATGCATGAATAAATCTTCACTAGACAGTGTATATAGCATGGCTCCCATATAAATAAGAAATAAGCCTCAGCCAAAAGGAAATGTAATTTCACGTCTGTACAGTAGAAGCTGCAGCTCAAACTATGGATCGTATGAAGAATATGATACAGGAGAAGAAAGTTCAGTACTTTTCAGCAATAGAAACAAAGGTTATGTTTATCTGAAGTCATTTTTACTTGTTAGTATGGTTGAAGTGGATCATCAAAGCTAAACAGCAAAGACATTAATAAAAATGGGATTAAATACATAAAGGATTTTTGTGTCATTTAAAATATTTAATTATTAATGCATTACCCCAACACAGTTTTTTGATGTGGTATGACAGATCGCTGTAAACAATGTTGGATAGCATCACATTTACGTCAGGTAAGTCACCCACAGCTAGTTATTTCGCCAGATAAATTAATATACACACTATTTTAGTGTATTTAACCCACAAGTGATGTCTTATTTAATGTATGTTTAACAATTTGGAATTATAATTAAATTTAATTAAAAGACAAACCTTATCATATATTTATGTTACAAATCTTGTGTGATATAACGTGCTTGTTTGTTCGCTGGTTTTTGTTGTATTTGTTGTATTTTTCTAAGATGCTGACATGGCATTTAAAAAAATATGCTACTACTATTCAAAGACAGAGCCAAAATTTGTTCAGTAAACCACTTTAATAAAAATATGTAATTATAGTTTTTACATCCTGCTATATTGAAAACGTGGACTGAACCATCATTTTAAAAATCAAGTAGATGGAAGGATCTTTAAAACATAACTTAAAGTTTGTGTTATTGCTGGCATAGGTACATTTTGAACTTGAGACCAAAAGTTTTACAGTTAATGATAAGATACATGCTCATAGGGCTAGATGATTAATCGAAAAGTAATCGAAACCGAAATTCAGAACCTCTAGCCGATTTAATTTTCCCATGTCGGTTATTTCGTTTTTTTTAATCCTGTTAACACTTCCCCCTTAAAAGCATACTATCGCGTGTGTAGCCACATGACTCCGCTCTCCAGTCAGTGGCATAAAAGCAAAACACGGAACTGAACGCCGGTTCAACACATAGTGATGCCGCGCGAGCGGTGAGCCTTGAGTCTTCACTTAACTTTGTCAGTTGTATTTGTTTAATGGTTTGGACAGTCAAGCCATTAGACGGTCGTATGTGTATTATTATTTCGAGCTCCCATGTTCGCGCAGCTGCATTGTGGCATGAACACTCGTATAAACAGTAGCTGTGAAGATCGCGCACACAGAGGAACGCAAAAACTATTTATCAGCGCTGTCCTGTGATTTATTAATAATCTCAAAACTTATTATAGCATATTTTTCTACTTTTGAAGGAACTATGCTATTTACAACCCACAGCTTCACAATAATATAGAGACAGTATGACTAATTCACACACGCAATCACTGGTACTGGTACTGTGCTAAGTTATCTTTATCTGATCTTTATTTATCTCTTACACCGAGCAATAATCTGTAAGAAATGTTACGAACATAGATAAAATAACTGCTGATAGTGAGCTATGATGTCAGATCGCTCTTTCAATAGGAAAAAATATCCCACCTTTAATAGTCGATCTCAACCGTCTGGCTGAGGTCAGTCTAAAAAGACGCTCAGGACAGTTGACAGAACGCTGCTGCGTGTCGTCATGAAAGCGTATAATTTTCACGTATTATTAAGCCTTGCCACTTGCCAATTTAACCATTCAAAAAACTTTAAAGCATTCAAACACAAGACGCGGAAAAGCTGAATTGAGCAGCTGGTTACTCGTGCGCAGTGCTCGGTAACACTGAACTGAGCTCTCCTTTGCGGAATGGGGCGGCAGTGGCTTCTTGAGCAAGACACCTAAGCCCAGCTGCTCCCGACGAGCTGGAAGGCGCCTTGAATGGCTGACACCGCAGTCGGTGTATGAATGAGTGTGTGAATGGGTGAATGTGAGGCAACTTGTAAAGCGCTTTGGATGGCCATGTGGTCTGTTGAAAGCGCTATATAAATGCTGTCCATTTATTAGGGGAAGTCGTTAGAGAGGTTAGAGAGTCGGACTCGCAATCGAAGGGTTGTGAGTTCGAGTCTCGGGCCGGCAGGAATTGTGGGTGGGGGGAGTGCATGTACAGTTCTCTCTCCACCTTCAATACCACAACTTAGGTGCCCTTGAGCAAGGCATCAAACCCCCAACTGCTCCCCGGTCGCCGCAGCATAAATGGCTGCCCACTGCTCCGGGTGTGTGTTCACAGTGTGTGTGTGTGTGTTCACTGCTCTGTGTGTGTGCACTTCGGATGGGTTAAATGCAGAGCACGAATTCTGAGTGTGGGTCACCATATTTGGCTGAATGTCACGTCACTTTCACTTTTTCACTTTTATTGCTAATGCAACCTTTTCACACCACAGACTGAACACAATTAAGCATTGATTGGTAATTGACCAACAAAGTATTGACTGTTGTCTGAAGTTTTGTTTGATTGTAATCCATTACATATAGGGCTGTGAATCTTTGGCAAGGCAGCGATTCGATTCGATTACGATTCATAGGTTTTCGATTCGATTCAAAAAAGATTTTTGCAAATTTAGAACGATTCAATTCGATTCGATTCACAATTAAATTCGATTCGATTCGATTATAACGATTTGATTATAACGATTCGATTCTGCATTCTTTAAGTGCATTCACGGGATTATTTAAATGCTTCTACTAAATTCTTTAAATGCTTAGTCAGGGGGCAAATTACAGTAGCATTTATGGTTAGAGAACCATAGGTTAGAAAAAAAAAAAAAAACTTTTGTCCATTGTTAAATGCTAGTTTAATGATGCGACATGGCATACGTAAAAATGTATGTAAGCCAAGTTTTTAAAAAAGAGCTTAAAGAGTATTATGTATAAGCTAACATTTTGTCACACCAGGGGCGTAGCCATAATTTCAGAAGTGACAGAAATGTTAAATACAATCATTTTATGTATGTAGCCTATATAATAATAATTATTATTATTATTATTTTTTTTTATTTTTTTTATTTTTTTTTTTACAAGGAATTATCTTCTTTTTTAATTACTTTTAATTAGCTGTAATAAATAAAATACACTGCTGGACAATAATCAATCATTTGTAATCGATATTTTTTTCCTAATGGCAATTTTATGATTGTTTTATATACTAGGCTACATTTAATTAGCAATTATTTAAATTTTCTGCACAGAATAAGGTAGAAAATATACTTTATAGTTTCTGTACTGTAATAAATGTCAATTAGCACTGCATCATTCATAAATTGTTTGTGTTTTTTTTTTGTTTCATCAGTTCATTCTGCTTTTATTCAGTTTAGCTGCAGATATAGCCTGGCACGTCTATGAGAGCGAGATCGCTTCTCTTTCAGTGTAAAAACGTCTTCATCTCTATTTAACTTTTCCTCTCCATCAGCGAATGATTCTGAGAGAAAACGTGCCAGATGTCTGTTTGCTAATGAAACAAACGCTACTTTCATGCATCTGATTATCAGATAAATCTCGCGCTCTTATTTCAAGGTCGTTGTTAATGCTGTGGTTAATTTTAAAAGTTTCCTTCGTATATTCGGTTCATCCGCATTGTTTAAAAACATTTATCATTCAGTGGAACTGTGCATATGATTTAGACACTTACATTTCTGCTCCGTCCATGCAATAAATACAGCTGTCGACGGCTCCGGTAACTCCGTCGGTAAGATGCAGAGAGCCATTGACAAACTACAGAAAAGTAAAACTACTTCACGTTAGCATTACTGGCCACAAGTCCTATAGATCACACGTCAGCTGCGTCAGAGAGGAACGGAGCGCGAGCGCAATCCTGTGACAGTCAGTCGGTAAACAGTGGAGCGCGTGAAGGACAGATAAGAGGCACGATTCACGAACACTCTTCAAGGTGTCCATAAATGCGTGTAGTAATTTAATGTGTATACATTTTGTATACATTGAATCGCTATAGAAATCGCGATTCATTCGATTCTTAGCATTTTGAATCGATTACTGTCCAAGATCGGTGATTCACGATTCAAAAATCATGTTTCAATATCGATGCATATGAATCAACAGGGTTTGTAATCGATGCATCGAGAAAACGAGTGAATCGTTACACCCCTAATTACATATCTTTTTATCAAAGTTATCTGATATTATCAAGATGAATTTGTTCTGACAGTTTAACTCTTGAGTTCTTGTCATATTTTATTACCATTTTCTAAACTATAGCAAATAAACTGATAATGTGAGAAATGTTGAAGGTGTCTGAATAAATTTTGGTTTGACTGTATGTTTAATTTTTACAGTGCTATTTTACATTTATTTATTCGGTTTCTGTACCTGGACACTTACAAACTTGAAACAACTTAAACACTGTGTAAATAGCACAAACAAATAAGCAGAACGAACATACAAATTAAACACTTTCAAACAGGGCCCACTGGTACAACCTGCACCGGGGCCCTGCTAACCCCAGCTATGGCCCTGCTTACAGTACAAACCTTGTCAGTGAACTATGAGGGCAAAAAAAAAAACGGAAACAAAATAATCGTTCATTAATCGTAATCGAGGTAAAATGTTCAATTAATCGAGGTTTTGATTTTAGGCCATAATCGTCCAGCCCTACCTGCTCAGATAGAGGATAAGATCTCTTGTTGAACTTTGTGTGAAACTTTATCAGTTCAGATGGTGTTGCTGCTTAAATGTACATGCTTTTGAGTCATCTTTTACAAACACGTTTATTTCTGCTTGCTGTGTATCATGGCGTAGGCCTGGTGTGTTTGTGCACTGTGGGTAGTGGATGACGTCAAGAGGGAAATAAGCCTGTCAATAAGTGGCACATTTTTGCAGTGACCCCCTCACGTGTGCGTACATGTATGTGTGTCCCAGCCTGTGCCCTGCAGCACATTAGCAGCATGAGCAGGGAGCACCATTGATTCCTTATTGGCACCACACTGTGACACACCAGCCTATTCTCCCTTCATTTTTCCCATTTTACCAGTTTGCAACTATAAAAATAGCCACAGCATTGCAGAAAGCTGCTCTCTTGCAGGGAAAGGTGTGACCCAGGAAGAAGTGGAGAGAATCTGAGTGCTAACCATGGCCTGCTATTGCATGTTATAAACGTTATCGAAAGCATTCTGACCACAGGGAGCCCATTGTCGTAATGCTGGCTGCAGCGATAAAGCAAAAAGGAATGATCTAAAACGTTTCACCTACTCAAATTTACTTTGCCAAAGAGTTGTTTTGTGAATACTGCCTTAATCACATGTCTAGATTATATCAAATGGTCAAATATATGAATGTTGTATCTATAGGGAAAGGATTTTTGTTAACCTAGTAAGTTAGATGCTTAAACAGGCTGTTATTTTTCAGCGGCTGTTTTTGGCAGCTTTGTGCATTAGCAGACTCCACAGTGGGTTCATTTTGCAATCTAATGGTGTTGCTGGATAACTTCAGCATATATTGGATACAAATATGATAGTTGCCATTATTTACTACTATGAATAAAACTATTATATATATATATATATATTTACATTAAATGTAGCCATTTAATACATACATACTGATATATATATATATACACACACACACTGCTGTTTTCACCAGGCAACAAGAAATTTGGCTTTATGGTACTCTGCCAAAGTAAAAAATAAAAATAAAAAGTCAATAAATGTGGTGAAATGTTATGAGAAAATGATGTACTGCACAGACCCCAGGTTAGCTGAAAAACAGTAGATAATTATTTCAAGAACTTGTTACCGATCCCAAACTTATTTAATTTGCATGGGATTTAAACAGTTTGTTCAACCAATTTATTCAACTTTAACAGAGAAAGTTAAAAGAGAAAGCTGTTTAAATTGAACCTTTGAGTATATTTCGATTGACAACGAAAATACTGTGGGTCTCTAAGTGATTGGATCCCAACAGCACACCCACTTTTCCCATTCCAAACATAGCTTCCTCTGATCAATAAGATTCATGCAGGCAGTGATTTAACAGTTTGTCTGTTGGAAATCTACTCCAGCATGTAATCAATCACCTGCTTTAGAGCGATTCCACTTTTTCCTATCTCATGCCTCTATATTTTATGTCTGTCAAACCACATATCTCTCTTTCCCTTTCCTCACTCATTCTCATCTTTCCTAAGTAGCACCCCACATCACAGTAGAAGCATAGGCAGATGTTTGGAGGTTGAGGCTTTTTTTGCCCCTCGTTGTCCTTCTATTAGCTCCAGCTGTCTATTACAGCCACAGCTGTTTTTTTATTGGCTGTTGCATTTTTAACCGCCCAGTGTTGTAGCTCTCATCAATGCTTATTGATTCAAACAGCTTTTTTGTTGTGCTGTTTAGGGAGGAAGAGGCAGGATGGCACAGGGAGTGAGAAACAGAGGAAAGAGACTGCCCTTTTGCACAGGATAGGGTTGAAAGCTACTGCTACATTGGATTATCATGCTTCTCTCTCGGCAGGACTAACGGATGGTGTATGGCAGCACACGGATCTCCCAGAATGACGAGTGCTGCTCCTGCCCGGAAACCGTACCGAAAGGCACCTCCGCAGCACCGCGAGACGCGCCATACTGTGCCAGTATTTCGAGAGGATGTTAGCGGGAGTGCCTTGCCATCCGCCAACCTTGCGCTTTCAGCCCAGCCTGACTCCTGCCAGGTAATTTTTCCCCGAAATCATGCACCTATTTTGCAGCATACCCGGTTTACAGGCACTTACCCACAATGCCCTGAGAGACCAGTTTGTTCGCAAGCGTCCGACAGCGAGCTTGATGTCTCGAGCCTGTCTAGCTTGGAGCTCAATGTCCTCCCCCCACCACGGATCTTCAGTCAGGGTTCTTTTGGCGTGAGACTTCCTCCCAAGCATCACCGACATCAAAGAATGAACCGCTTTATAAGTCGTAGCGATGATCTACTGGCGTTCTCTGCTGACGATGATCTTGCTTCCTCAGAAAGCTCCCAACAGTGCATCCCAGGCAGTTCCCCATCACACTCCACCAGGAGTGTGGAGCGCTTCTTGGCCTTCAAAGAGAAAGCAGAGATACTTGCACCCAAAGAAGAGCAGCGTCCACCCCATGCAGCACCTCTGATGCATGCCCATCCACCCAAGGGCATCCTCAAGCAGTCTCATCAGTTGGGAGTCTACTCCTCTGACAGTGTACGCAAGTCTAAGTCGGCAGAGATGCTAGCCCAGGCAAGAAGTCAAGGAAGTCGTGGACGCACCAGGAAGCCCAAAAGTATGTCCTTGGATAGGGAGAAGGGCGTACGAGCCTCTCCCATGGGACGTGCTACTTCCACATCGTCTACATCTCCTAGCTCTTTGCCACCAGAATGGAAGATACAGCTTCTTGAAGAAAAGATAAAATTTTCCCAATTTCTGGACGAAATCACCTACCGGGTCCTAAGTCCGGCTAGTCTAAAGATGCTGCGTGGAAACATTCCAGAGCCAGCAGTGTTTTCAAAAGGGTGCCAAATCAAGCAGCGCAACAATCCCCAGCAATATGATTCCAAGGACCGTCATGACAAAAAGCAAGAGAGGAGCAGACTTTGGAATGAGTGGGCCACCCAGCAAAGCAGAGCTAACAGGAAATCAATGGAGGCAAGACCCAAGACGTGGCACATCTCAGAGGACAGTCCAGAGGGAGCATCAGAAAAGCAACACGTAGATCCTTATTGTGAAGGGGCCCGTCCCAAAACTGAAGGCCCAATTTATAGCCAGGTGGGGGGCGGTGATGAATCCGAATGCGATAATAGCAATATACAGGGGGTTCAACACCAGCCTCATCCCCACCAGTTACCCCATATAGAAAGTAAAGCTGTGGAAAAGGACAATACATATAAATCAGGGCTGCCAAAAGCTGAGATTCCCATCATTCTAGTGGAGGGTGAGAAAACACCTTTATCACAAGTGACTCCCTTTTCTATATTATCTCAGATCAAGGTATGTCATTGACAACATTTTTATACTTTACCCCTTCCTCATTTACAATCCACTCTTGCATTGAAGAAACTATACCAAATTTCATGCCTTGAAAACAATTGTGCCTGAATACTTTCAGTATTTTCGCAATATTCTTTCAGAGATTAACTAAATATTGTAGAAATAGTTTACTTATTTAAAACGTATTTTCTCATCCTCATGTTTATCCACAGACTTAATTCTCTGATGCATTTTGAAGAATGTTGACACTGCTTGTTCGATACAACAAAAGTGGACCGTGACTATGGGCTGTCAAGATCTAGTAGTCCATATGACCTATGCACTGTATTTTAAATGTTCTGAAGTCATACAGTAATTGATGTATTTCTCAAATGTTATTTGCCGTTGAATAAAAAGTTCTTGCTGGGATATGCATAAGAATGAATGACATCATGTCATACCTCATGTGACATTTCAGTGTGGAAAGTTTGAATAGCAAGTTCTGAAGCAAATGAGATTTGAGAACTATGGAGAATGAGTAAGAGTATGGCTTCAAAGCACATGAAATAATGGATAAATGGTATAGATTGCTTTTATGTTGTTTTTTTGCCCATTTTAAAGCTTGGCAGTCTCTAGTCACAGTGTTTAATTGTATGGAAGAGCAGTTCAGAGATTCTTCAGAATATCTTATTTTGTAATCCACAGTGGAAAGTCTTGTAGGTTTGGAATTATTTAATAGTAGACTATGATCAGGAATTTTGGGGTACGCTTTTACTATATTATGTCAATGCCATGCCAAGTTATCCTCATCGCTCTGTTCCAATGTTTGCTGAGAATATTTTGCTCTAATCATGAGTTTTTATTGAAGTTTACTGATTACCAGTTGTCACTTCTGTAACTGTTTCATGAACTTCATCCGGTTTTATTTGGATAATAGATTTTTATCCACCAACAAGCAACTACATAAATAATGTTTAAACAGTTGTTTACAGTTTTCTCTGTAAAAAAATAAATAAAATAAAACTGTAGCCGCTTTCTGCTCTGTGGGATATGGCGGCTATTTAGGTGGCATTAAAAAACAGGCTGTCAGACCATTACATAGCTTCACTAAGCATGTGCATATTGACCTGTTTTGCAGAAACACACAGAGTATGTTTCCACTGTGTCCCTTGTTGTTTTATTGTAATTATTAAATGAATTAACCAACACATAAAGGTCATTTATAAATCTAAAATATTTCATTGATACATGCCATAATAGTTTATTGATTGAATGTCTACATAACATTTAGAACAAAAGACTATCCATCAAAACAACTATTTCCAATGTTTGCAATAATATGAAACTGCTTTTGTTTTAGGTTGCTCTGACATTTAGAAATAAATGTTCAGCCACACTTAAGATCAGCTCAGATTCAAATCTTGAGGAAATGTTATGTTTGCCCTCTTGGTATAAAAGAAAAAAATATACAGCAGTATGGGTATTAAGGATATGTGAAATATTTATTGGAATATGCAACTCTGATTCCTCTAATACTCAATATTTATGTGTAAGATGATATTCAGTTTACACATACTTAATGCATGTTCTTTCTTACAGGAGTCCTTATCAGATGCCGACAGGATCAAGTAAGCTGATTTTATTCCCATCATTGTGATGTTTTAATTTTTAGTCTTCACAAATGTTGCTGACATGGATTGGCAGTGTGTAATTATTTTTCAATACTCAGATTTGTTCTTGAAGACTTGTATTATTTATGAAATGCACTGAAGTGTTAAAGTGTTAGGGGGCATTAGCCATCTAATCTAACCCTAAAGCTGTTTATGGGAAGTCGTGGCCTAATGGTTAGAGAGTCGGACTCCCAATCGAAAGGTTTTGAGTTCGAGTCCCGGGCCGGCAGGAATTGTGGGTGGGGGGAGTGCATGTACAGTTCTCTCTCCACCTTCAACACCATGACTTAGGTGCCCTTGAGCAAGGCATCGAACCCCCAACTGCTCCCCGGGCGCCGCAGCATAAATGGCTGCCCACTGCTCCGGGTGTGTGCTCACAGTGTGTGTGTGTGTTCACTGCTCTGTGTGTGTGCATTTCGGATGGGTTAAATGCAGAGCACGAATTCTGAGTATGGGTCACCATACTTGGCTGAATGTCACTTCACTTCACTTTATTCATTGGCTCTTGCCGCTGTATGGCATGGTTGGCCAAGAGCCAATTAGGAGAGGAGATGCATGTATGACATCACCAGCTGATTAACCCAGAAATTCCAGAAGGATAGGGTGAGTCTTAGGCTTATGATCAGTGAGAAGCTGGGCGACTGTCAGAATGACAAGCCATGAGGTCTTGTGATTAGAAAAAAGTGGCCACCTTTTAATGACTCCAGACATCCTCTCATTTACCCACTACACCTCAGGTGCTTACTGGGGTACTAGGTCAAATTCACTTTGATCAGAGACATCTCGCCTTCTTTCCAGGCTTACAAGGATTCTAAGGTTTTTAGGCTCCAACACCAACCAGCAGGTGCACATAACTAGTGATGAGGTTCTGCTTTCAACCCAAGGCATCCCAATACCTCTGCTTCATTCTTTTCATGTAATGCATTAGCTTTTATGTTCTTTTCCTGGCCTGTGTTCCCTTGCTGCTTTTCTCGATTGAAACCAATGCTTTAAAGTCAGCACTTTAGATATGGTGTAGCTTAAAAGTTAGTCATTTTTTAAGCTGTTCTTCAAGTTGCCACTCTTCAACATCAATACAAAGGTGGTGCTTGTGAGAATACTAAACAACATTTGGTCAAAAATGAATAGCTGGCTACCTTTTTTTTCATCATTGGCATTGCTGGATGGGAGAGTAGAAAAAAAATATTAGATAGTGAGAAGGGATGGAAAAGTATCACACACTTGGGTCGCCCCAGTTGCAACTTCAAGGCTTTAGGCTCAAAGCAAAATACATTTTTAACTAATTGGAAGAAAGTCTTGTTAAATTTGGTTTAATGTTTGAAGGGATAGTTCACCTTCAGTTGGTCCCCATTGAATTGCATGGTGTTTTTTTCATACTGTGGAGGTCAATGGGGACCAGCAGCTGAAGGTTAACTATCCCTTCAGCTGACCTATATTGGATGGGCAGAGGAAAGCAGACGGCACAAGACATTTTTAACCTGATGCAGTCATGTGCATTAAAATGTTCACAACTTTTCAGACAGGGTTTCACACTGTGAACTGTCTAACAGTTAAGGCACAGTAATAAAAAAATATATACAAAGTTCAGTTAAATCATTTCAATCCATCCCAGATTACTCTAGTGTAGGATTGACAGGAGCCTAACAGAGCTGAGTCTGACTCGTTGTTCCCTTCACCATCTCTCACCGCTCATGTGACGCCAGGCGGAAGCAAGCAGGATGCGGTCGGGCAGGCGGTGGTATTGATTGGCCTAGTTGTCTGTTTGATGGGTGGAGAGAGCTGGACGGTGGATGTAGTCTGAAGATGGGTTTCTCCATCATGCGTTTCCAACTCCCTCAGGGTGGAAATCTGGAATGAATTGTTGAAGCTTTGTATAAATCACAAAACAAAAAGCACTGTGAGTCTGATATAATGTACTCTTTAATCCATGACACACATGATATTGACTGTGGATTTGTTAACTTAATCACCAGTAAAGTATGGAGTGTCACAAGGATCTGTCCTAGGTGCTATTTTCAATATACATGTCACCCCTTGATGATATTATTAGAAAATACATTATTAGTTTCCATTGTTTTGCTGATGACAATCAACTATATATCTCAACAACATATATGATTATTGCAACATAATCATTGGTGTTAATTAGAGGTCGGCCGATATATCGCTCGGCCGATATATCGGGCCGATATTTGCCATTTTTTAAGATATCCGTGTTTAGTAGCGCCGATTTAAAGTCAGGCAGCCCCGTGTCATTGATGCAGTGGAAAGTGCTGCTGCGCATGTGAAGGACCCCAAGCCAAAACTTTTGGAAGATTCAACAACAGTCTTTGGGAGATAAAGGTAGTCAGAGAATCTCACTCTGTAAATGGGGTGGAGAAGTTGTCAGCGCTTACAAACACTGCAGCGTGATTGAGGGCTCCGTTACTCTGCCCCGCTCACAGACAGCACCGTGCTCGGAGAGACAGCTGTACTTGACCTGCCCAGAACCGTGAATCACATTTGTTCGGAAGCATGGTTTGATGCAGACAATAGCCAGGTTTCCATCCAACCCATTTGCATTTAGGGATGTCAATATTCGATCATTTCCATGATCGATCGACGTTTAAATTAATGATCAGTTAATAACCTTAAAACTGCAAAATGCGTCTGCAGCGGTATTATTATTATTATGTGCAAAGCCACTTGAGAAAAAAGCTTTCTCACCCGAATTAAAGGGGTTTTAGTCTGAATAAAATGCTAGTAGCAGGACTGTAAAATGTGATTATGATCATTTGATAAAATGAAGAGAGTGCGCCATACGTTTTAGATCATGTTACTTTGTTGACTGTTTCCCGTCAAGGAGACTGCTGAATGCGTCTCTTTAAATGGTTTCGTGGTGCTCGTTGTTGTATTTTAAAACGCAATTGCAATGTTTTCAAATGACACTATAGCATTAAAAATAAAATGATCCCAAACGTAACTGTGGCACTTGTGGCTGTGCTGCGCAGTCAGTGAACCGCTTTTTCACATCAAACATTTTTTGCAAGTATTATGACCAGTACTTTTTTTGTTTGATCCTGTTCTGCAAAATATTCGATTTAGAATTTTTGCGTTCCGCTAGGCCTATTTGTTTTAAAAAATCCTGCATTTACAGAGCATTAGATCGAGATGCATGAGTGCGTGCATACGAGGACGAGCTAGCACGGGTTTGACTAGATGTATTTGGAGGTTATTGCTCAGGTCTTGTTCTGCGCATATCCAAATGTTTCCACATTCGCAATGTATCTGAATGTTAAACTATAATATTTTTTTATTTTTTTTATGTAAACTAGACGGAAAAGATCATCCTCTTCACATGAGCAAAAACATCCTTGGCATAACAGCAGAGTGGACCGGTATACTACGGTCTATTTAAACTGACCATTGTAACCTTTTATATGTTTGGTTGACTGTACTTTATTATAATAATGAACAGACTGCGATGTAAGTTTGAAATTAGAATGCACTTTAGATGTTCTGTCATTTTTACCAAACACAAATGTTGCTGGTTGCTAGTGTGTTTGCAGCACTACTATTATTTTTTTTAAATATATTTTATTTTTTATATTTTTCAGTTTAATTGATTTTTATTTATAACATTTTATTTATTTTATTTAAATGTATATTTAAGTTTATATTTATGTCCAACAAACTTGAAAAATTGTGCTTGATAAATGCTCTAAAACTTTTTTGTAAATGATTGACTTCTGTCTGTGCTCAATAAATGATGATAAGTTTAGAAATGTTGTGCATCCACTTATTATTAGTGTGACATTTTAGCATGCAAGTGAAAGGGGAAAACTTCAAGATATCGGCCCTAAAAATTGGTAGCACATATTGGCCATCGGCTGACCCTGAACTCTAAACATTGGCATCGGCATCGGCTATAGAAAAACACATATCGGTCGATCTCTAGTGTTAATAGTGTTAATCGTCTGTTTGATTACGTCATTAACTGAATTTTACTGTAAATTTCTGCCATATGTGCATCAATTTGACATAGTCACCACTGATAAGCTACTACTAAATATATTGTACAAAAATAATCCTAAAACTGCACTGCGAGACGACCTGCTGAAGAACCTGCGCGCTCTTGGCTTACTACGGAGATCAGGCCCCCAATCCCCTTCGCCGCCTGATGCCAGAAACCAGGGGAGGGAACACCAGAAGCGATGCGAGAGGAAGCATAAGTGAGGGAAGAGAGCGGAGTCCGTGCTAGGCTAAAAACAAACCCTAGCCAGCCGTCTCTCTCATGCTCTCCAATGTCCGCTCCCTGGACAATAAATTGGACTACATTCAGCTTCAACTAGCTACATGGAGGGAGTTCAGAGACTGTTGCTTCTTTTGATTTCACAGAGACATGGCTCAGTAACAGAATTACGGACGCTGCCTAGACGGGCTCGCTGTGTTTCGTACCGACCGAGACAAAGATCTGTGTGGTAAGGCTCGCGGCAGTGGCTTGTGTGTTTACATCAACACAAAATGGTGCACAAACTCTGTACTGGTCTTTAGATACTGCTCATCACTAGTGGAGTTTGTGGCTGTTAAATACAGACCTTTTTTTTAACCACAGGAAATTCCATATCCATATCCAATTCCTAAATTCCATCACTATGTGGACTTTGCAACGAGAGGGACAAACATGCTGGATCTTGTTTACACAAACATTCCTGGTATGTACCGCGCGGAGCCCCGCCCCCACCTCGGCTAACCAGACTACATCTCTGTTATGCTGATTCAGTCAGACGCGACAAGCCGTTTCTGAGGCAGAATAGAACCCGGCAGGCAGGAGCCATTTCTGCTGTCCAGGACTGCTTTGAGCAGACTGAATGGCGCATATTCAGAGAGGCTGCAACAACTTAAATCTCCATCAACTTGGAGGAATATACGGCATCGAAGACCAGCTACATCAGTAAATGCGTTGATGATGTCAACGACTCCAAGACAATCACTACACACACCAACCAGAAGGCATGGATGACTGCAGATGTGTGTGCACTGCTGAAGTCCTGTGACTCTGCCTTCAGGATGGGCAATAAGGCATCACTAAGAGAAGCAAGGGCCAAACCGTCTCAGGCAATCAGAGAAGCAAAGCGTGCAACACTCCCAGAGAATCCACAACTATTTCAGGGACAGCAACGACACTCTGCGTATGTGGCAAGGCATCCAAACCATCACCAACTACAGGCCATCACCCCCTGCCTGTAACAGTGATGCCTCCCTCCCAGGTGCATTAAATCACTTCTATGCATGTTTCGAGGCACAGAATGACACAATTGCGAGGAAGTTCATCCCCCCTCCTGACGATCGGATACTGTGTTTCTCCAGAGATGATGTGAGGAAGACTAACTGAGCAGAGTTAACCCACGAAAAGCTGCGGGCCCAGACAACATTCTGGGCAAAGTGCTGATGTCTTCATTGACATCTTTAACACATCTATGCACAGCACCATCGTCTTGGTGTGTCTCAAGGCTACCCCCATCGTCCCTGTGCCGACGAAGTCCACAGTGTCCAGCCTCAATGACTACCGACCCGTTGCACTCACTCCCATCATCATGAAGTGCTTTGAGAGGCTTCTCATGAAGCACATCAAGAACTTGCTATCTCCCACACTGGACCCATTACAGTTTGCGTACCGCTCAAAACGCTCAACAGATGATGCCATCACAATCTCTCTACAACAAGCCCTCACTCATCTGGATAAAAAAGACACATATGTCAGAATGCTGTTCATAGACTTCAGCTAAGCATTCAGTATAATCATTCCTCAGACCCTTATTGAAAAGCTGAGCCTGCTGGGACTGAACCACTCCCTCTGTAACTGGATCCTGGACTTCCTGTCAGAGACCTCAGACAGTCCAGATCGGAAACAGCTTCTCCAGAACCACCAAACTAAGTACTGGAGCTCCCCAAGGCTGCATGCTTAGTCCATTGCTGTTCACTTTGCTGAGAAGTTTGCTGATGACACGACCGTGGTGGGTCTTATAAGCAAAGACGACGAATCAGCTTACAGAGAGGAGGTGCATTGGATAGCGGATTGTTGTGAAGTCAACAACCTGACCCTCAATGTGGACAAAACTAAAGAGATGGTTGTTGACTTTAGGAGATCACATACCAATCACTCTCTGCTGAACATACACCCCTACTATAAATACCTGAATTAAAAACACTTGAAACCCAACCGCATACTTTGCACGTCCATACATTTGCATAAAATCTGCCTCAATAGTGCCTCAAGTGCCTTGTCTATTAATATTGTCATGTTCTATGTATGGATATACAGTATATATATATATATATATATATATATATATATATATATATATATATATAGTAATGTCCCAGGCTGTTGCACTGTTTCATTCAGGCATGCACATACGTAATTTATGTAGTCTGTACGTTGTTTTATGTTCAACTTTTACTTTCTTTTTTCCAGTTTTAGTATTATATTAGCTTATTTAAAATAATTTAATTATGTATAGTCTTTTGCACAGTACAATGTGAGTTTTGTAGTTAATGTTGTCTTGTGTAGCACCATGGTCCTGGAGAAACGCCGTTTCGTTTCACTGTGTATAAGCTGTATAAAGCTGAAATGATGATAAAGCCACTCTGACTCTGTAGAAACTTAATTTTCTGCTGCTTTACATCAATTTATATCATGAAAAGTGCAATACAAATGAACTTGAATTTAATTTAATTGAATTTGACCGCTCTGAGAGACTAGAGACCTTCTATATGTTTTTACACTGGGCTTTTCACAATGGATAGATACGTGTGATATTTGGCCAAAAAAAAAATAATTCTTCCTTTTGGAAAAGGCTTCACATTGGATGTTGCTTACTATGGATGTAGTTCACTAGATTTTAGAACTGGTCAAAATATTTCTGTCAGCTTTTTAGCTTGCATAGAACAGTGAGGCATAATTTTCCTGATTCAGTGATAAAGTATTTGCCTTCTTAGAAATGCAAAACAAGAGGCACTTCCAGTCCAAGTCTAAAAAGCGTTAAGCCCAGTCTGCATGTGATTGAAAAAGGCTTTTCCTGGTCCTTGAAATGGTTGTATATTCCATGTGCATGTATAATTGCTAGGGATGCACTGATATAAATGCATTTATATTTATGTGATCGTTGATCACTTTAATATGACTGACAGTCAACTATATACTATATATATATATATATAGAGAGAGAGAGAGAGAGAGAGAGAGAGAGAGAGAGAGAGAGAGAGAGATAGATAGATAGATAGATACCCAGATTTGTATGTGAACACTCCATATAAACACTCTCCAGTTTCATTCTATTTTTATATTTGCATAATTCAATTTGGCTCTTTCACTCAGAAACAGTTTATGTAGATGGAGCTGTTGCAACTGTGTCATGGGATCCAAGACTATTTGTCACAGAACACTGGGTGTGTTCTGACTATCCATAGAAAAAAAAAAAAAAAAATTAAAAAAAAAATATATTTAAATTATATATATATATATATATATTTTTTTTTTTTTTTTTTTTTGTGATGGAAAAGCTTTCAGCCATTACACCAGTGTTATATAATCCTTCAGAAACCATGCTTGTCTGCTGATATGGTGACCAAAAACATTTCAGTGTTCACTTGGAAAATAGCTTCTTTGGAGAAATTTTTCTATTCTTTGATGAAAAAAGATTCAATTTCAATGAATCAATGTATGCTGAGTTAATACTATTGGTTGAAGAGTTTATGCAGTATTTTCATTATACTGAAATTATAAGCCTTGAAGTGATCTGTCTAGGTCTAGACATACAATATATTGCACATCCTTAGTAATTTCCCTTTACACAATCTGTTTATCTGTTTGCTTTTTTCCCCACTAACTTCTTGGCTCGAGATTGTGAATCTAACCTTAAGAGATAAAGCTGCTTTTCTACATTGCCTGAAAGCAACATATACACATTCAGGAATGTGTGACGGACAATTGCGGAAACCTTTTTCTCACCGAAAACGGTATGTGATGATTCTCAAGTTAAACGAAGTGGGGGATTTTCTAAACCGATGTTAGGGTTTGCACACAAAAACCCACAATGTGTGCGTGAGCGTGCCTCACACATTTAATTTAGCATCCTTTAAGGCAGATGAATAATGAAAAAATGAAGCCAGTTATAGTAGGCTGGATAATTCAGGTTTTTTTTTTTTTTTTTTATGCTTCAGAAGTGCTTTGGGGAGTCTGTGGCACTTTTTTCTTTTTGTTTTTTTTTACAGTTATCTGCTTTGTTCTTTTGCTCCATTTGAGCTCTAAACATGTGACTGCGAACAGGCAATTTGCCACTAAAAAGAGTTACATTGGTGTATTTATAGCTTAAAACCCCTGCCCCCTTCTAGGTCTATAGCATGAATCATTGATGTTCCTGTTTCACTTCTTTGCTGTTGCTTTCAGCTGTGTTACATTGGCAGGTGTATGAGAGTGTTTTGAGTGCCGCTCTCTGTGCTTCCTTCACTCTGAACTGTGAAAGAAACTGGAAAAGCACAGAAAAGGGAAAGGTGTTGCATATTCTTAGGAATCTCAGGAGCCTGTCAATGAAAGATTTGATGTCTTTGAGCTGTTGGATGTTACAATCCTTCATTCTTGTGTTATGTAGCACTTGAGCTGCTGTGTGGAATTTGATTCCCAGTAGTCTGTCTGTTACCACTCCCTGTCTGATGACACAGTGATGGAGACTTGCAACAGGGGGCCTCTTTTTTTTGCAACTACTTGTTGTGTTTCCTCTTTTCACTTCAGATACATTTAACCATTTCATCCGCTGTCACTATTTGCATTATAAATGCCATTATTTCTTTTTGCATGAAAATGAAAGATGCAACATTAAAGAATAATATCTTGTAGTGATTAACCCAAATGAAACACATGAAACAGAGAAATTAGATAGTTCACCCAAAAATGAAAATCCTGTCATTAATTATGCCGTTCCATCCAAACCGTAAGACTTTGGTACATCTTCGGAACACAAATTAAGATATTTTTGACTTGTGATCGACAGCAAGGATATTACCACGATCAGAATACAGAAATGTAGCAAGAAGATTGGTAGAATAATCCATGTGACATCAGGGGTTCAAATGTAATTCTACAAAGCTAGGAGAGTACTTTTTGTGCAACAAGAAAACAGTAATGGCATAATTTATTTAGCAGTTCTTCTTCCCGAGTTACCATCTTCCACCAACTGAACTTGATTATTTTTTGTGAAAATTTTGTGATATATATATATATTAGTGCAGACTTTGGCAAACTGCCCCGAATGTTCTTGCTTGCCTAAACTCTCATTCTTACACCATAGTTTAATTACTCTTTTGTGCTTTTAGGCATCAGGAATTATAAACGCCCTGCTGCTCAGGCTTTAGCTGGTCCTGATAAGATTCTTCATTTTGTTTTAAGCTCTTGATAGAATTGTTAGAAGAACAGGTTTAATTGTAAGACTTGAAGTTGTGATTAGCTACGTGGTTTATTGACCCAATGTTTCCAAAAAATTACTGCCATCAAGTTTTGTTCTTTTCTTTGTGCAATTAAGCAAATTAACTTGATAGAAGATGCTGGCAGATTACTTTTAAACAAGAGCTAGCATGAGTAGTTGAATTAAATTGTATTTCACTATTTCTTTCATCCATTTGACATTATTTCATGTCTTAGATATTTTGATATAAGGACATAATAATACATCAAGTAGGTTAATGTCAAAGTAAAAAATGACATACATAATCTGAATAAAAAAATTAAAGTGCTGGTTGATTGTTTTTTTTCTAGGCTTGATTGTGTTTATGGGGTGCAGTCTAACATGTTGTAATGCTTTGTTTTTTTAAAAACGCATTATTTTTCACATAATTTACCTTTTATTCTACACCGCTCTGTCCCTTCCCCTTTGAACATTCTGATGAGTTCCTGGTTTTACGAAGCCCCTCCCTCAGAAATATGCAATGGGCTCACATTGGTTTGCTAGCCCAGTTGTTGTGATTCGCTAAACTGCCTAGTGCAGTCCTGAAATGTCCCGCCTCTCACCTCAGCAGCATGTGCTCCACTTATATTGTAAGCAGTGATGTCGTCAATATTGCTCATCAATTTGAGCCCAAATGAGACACAGAGAATATTATTGAAGATCATAACTATGCAAGCATGGCTCTTAATGGTATGTTATTTTGTTGTTGTTGTTGTCTCATATCTTTAGATACGCTGTTATTTGTTAATGTTACCACTTCTGTTAGCTTCTTTAATACAGCACGGCAACTGCATGCACATCCATGTTTAACGCATCTCATAGCTATGTGAACAAATATCTGTATGTCTATACACATAAAGTGTATAATTGGAACACAGTGTGCAAAGCAGGGGACGCGAGAAACAAGATTAAGAACCGCTGCTTTAGAACATTGATTTTGAAACTTGTGAATCGATTAGAATAATTAGAAGATAGAATCATGATTCATGTATGAATATATTTTTTGTGCACCCCTAGTTTTGACATTATGGCAGCAACTTCTCCTCTTCTCTAAAAAATCATGGTAACATGGCCTCACTCCATTTGTTGCATGTTCCTGGGGGTGGGGTTTATGTACCTTTCTAGGTTTGTGACATCACAAACCTGGGAAGTAACTTGTTGTAGTCCCTATGAGACATTTTTGTAGGAATTAAACTGCCATAATTTTAAGAGACTAAATCTCCGTTTGCATTGAACTTTCAAAGCTTTGTAACTTTGCAGATATTGCTTATGCTCAAACAACATTACACACTAACTTAAGTTAGAAAAGTGATATTGCAATCAACCACCCCTTTAATCAAGGCGTGTCTATATTGCATAGTTGTATTTTTGTGTTTTCCATATGTGGTGATATAAATTGTGACATAATCCAAATGTTATTGCAAATCTTGCATTACCGTTTGCATTTTCGCTTTATATTGCATACCGAGTTATACGCTCTCAAGCCAGGTTCAGCGTTTTAGAATGTCCCGTCAAGGTTGTGTTTGTTACTAGCAACTGTAGACTCACTGTGCATTGTGTTTTAAAAATCAAACAATCATTGTTCAAAGAACCACTTTTGTTATGTCAAGACCACGAGAAAATTAAGTAGTGATAACGAGAAAACGGAAGAAAAAAATGATAATAAGGCATGCCGCTTAGAGCCTTTACCGATTAACCCCCAACTGCTCCCCGGGCGCCACAGCATGCCTACTGCTCCGGGTGTGTGTTCACAGTGTGTGTGTTCACTGTTGTGTGTGTGCACTTTGGATGGATTAAATCCAGAGCACGAATTCTGGTTATGGGTCTCCATACTTGTCACGTCACTTTTCTTTCTTTCTCTACGGATACGGACATGATACAGAGTAATCACACTAGTCAAAACGAACCAGGCTTTGGAGGTTAAATGCGCTCGGGAATGGTTCAAAATGCCTATTGTGAGTACACCCTTAGACCGGCCGTGAGTGAGCTGTTATCAGTCCGCCATTGTTTCACCGCTGGAGCAGATGTATACAAAATTCTCTCCTAAGCGATTAAGGTGTTCTCTTTTTGTATGTAATAATGAGCTGCTGAAGATGCAGTGGATTAGCCTTGTTTTTGAAGAGAATGCATTCACCTATCTGCCTAAATGCGTCTATGTTTGCGCAAAATATTCGTGATGCAGCTTCACCTCCAGAAGTATACTTTTTTTTAAATTTTTTATTTTTTTCAATGAATTTTGAAAATCACCTTTCCTAATAATTTGCTAGTTAGAGAATTGCACTCTCAGAGAACCACGTGCCAACTAACAGAAAAGAATGGCGGGGTGAGCAGAGCTCATTAGCATTTAAAGGGAAATGCACCAAAACGGCTTGCTGTGAACAGAGCTGTTTTTGAAAGTTTTAAAAGGGTGTTTTTTTACACAACCATTGAGAAATTATAGACTTTTCATGAAACTTGTGGAAAATGGGTATCTTTTAAAATGACATACTGGGACATAGTGATGACACAAATGAATCAGAGATTTAAATTAGTTCACTCAAATGGATACATGGGACTGACTGAAAGAAATTAATTGAATTTATTAAATTAGCCAAATTAAGGACACATTTAGGAGATTAAGAAGGTCAAGTAGTGTAGCGAAGTACCACTTTCTGAGAGGTCACCTCCAAACTAAGCAGCATTATATCGGTCAACATGCCATATTCACATGTTCAAAGTTTATTTAATAAACCTGAATCCGATGTGAAATACGTGTAGCAAAATTCCAGATAGCATGGCTTCCAGTTGACAGAACTGTATTTGGCCCACAGTTTTTATGACTGTAGTTTACTGTAAATTTACACTCATACTTTTAAGTCAAATGTGAATCTAGTCTAATGACACAATGTCAGTAAGCTTAAATAAAATCAAATAAAATCAATGTGATTCATTTTTTACAGACTGCAGAAAACTGTTTGAATGAGCTCTTTAACATTTTGATGACTGTGATAATGGGACAATATGTAGAATTTTGTTCTGTCAACCGATTAATCATAATAAAATAAAAGTTTTTGTTTACACAATATATGTATGTGTGCTGTTTATATTTATTATGTATGTATAAATACACATGCATGTATATTTTTCAGAAAAATTTTATGTTTATATATTACATTTTAATGTATAATATAAATCATATTAATTTAAATGTAGACGTATTTAAAATATATACTGTATATGTGCATATTTATACATACAAAATAAATATACACAGAACACACACATTATGCAAACCAAAACCTTTATTTTGTATGTGATTAATTGTGATGAATCATTTGATAACACCAGTAGAATAATCTCAGCTCAGAAAATGTGAGAAATTGTACAGATTATTTTAAATATTACTCTAAATTACTCAATTATTGATCCTGTGAGGGGAAACAAGACAGTCAGCACTGTATAGTCTTCCCTTTGCCATTCAAATCTATTTATCCAAAAGATTGATGCTTGACATAAATATCTTCAAGTAATGTTTAGAAAAACTAAGAAATTAATTGGTCAAGAAGTGTGGGAAACTTGCAGAATACACCTTATATTTAACAATTAATATGTGAAAGTGGGTAAAAAAGACACACACAGTTTCTCCCCGATAACCACACTAAATGAAAAGCGTAAACGTGGAGTTTGTGTGGGTATAGGGATGAGATTTTGTGACTGCTGGTACCAAGCAGATGTGTTCAGCGTCACTGCAGCTGCCCATTCAGCTCACCACAGAGCCAGCTGCTCTCCTCACACACACACACACACACACACACACACACAGACACGCTGCTCCTGATCACACATTCACACACCTGCATGACTAACACTTAACTCGCTCTCAGTAGGCACAACATTTAGCCTAATGTTGTACTGCAGAGAGCCTTTTAATCATGGAGCATAGAATCGTTCAGTGTTTTGCACACGTAATGTTTGTGCATCAGGTTTGGAAACCGTGCTTCAGCCTCCCCAGTCCCATTTCATTACCTTTAGGTTGCTGTAAAGTATTGTGGATGTGGTTTGGAGTAATTGGCAGCTTTCAGGAGTCTTGGCTGGGGTGCAGGCTGAGGCATCATTATGTGTTTGACACCTTCTCCCGGTGTCTTGGATGTAGGCTGTGAAGGTGCACCTCCAGTCCTATAATAGAGTCTATAGGGTGTTTACTATTTTTGTTTACCAGCCAGCCTCTTAGTTTTGCATTGTTGTTTTTTCTTAGTCCACAGTGGTTTATTGGTATTGATTGTAAAGATTACGGAATTACAGAATGTATACAGTAGTCCCAGTTAACTTTTGGTCTGAGAGTGGAGAACATTTATCAGACAGAAATATGTCGTATGGGCCATGAAATTGTATTTTGCATTATTTTTAATTATATTTTTCAAATGTATATAAAATATATAACGCATCCTCCTCTTTTTCTAATATAGTATTTGTTTTAATGGCTTAATGTGAGGAATTTTCCATATGCATGTAGCCACATTGTTATTTATGAAATAATATGAATACATCATAGGTGCATATATAAAATGAGCAAAAATCTATGTGTTCTGAAATAATAGCATCCATAATAGAATACCTTAAAAAATCAGACATCGTATCAACTCCAGTCCTGGCATTTAGAATACATTTGTATTGGTGCATTCCTAATAGGTTCATTAACATGTAAAAGTTTGTTTTAATTTTATTAACTTCCCATTCATTAAAATAATCAATTAATGAAAAATTCAGAATTTTCTCATAAATATAAAGCAGCACAACCATATTTCAAACACACACACACACACACACACTATATATATATATGCCGTATATTAAATTACATTTTGCTGACCCCAAACTTTGGATGGTACATTATATCAAAATAAAGTAATTTAAAGGCAAAATTATTTTAAATTAAAGAATGTAAAAAAAATTAATAAAAAGCATTGTAGGTAGTAAAGGATGAGTGAAGTTATATTTGATGTTGCACTAAAAATTACGGCTGATGTTTTGAATGAAACCCCTTATTTAATTATTTATCTGGCTCATATACATGAATCTGACTCCACTAAAGTTGCTGTTAATATATAACTTGTCTTTTCTTTATAGCATATAAAAAAGAACAGCTGTATCAGAACTATTTCTTCATTACATTTCGGTTTAGAATATGAGCTGTAAAATGATACCAAACATGTCAAAGAGATCTATTAACAGAATACTATATGTGTTGAGAGGGAATGTGAGCTTGCACAGATGCACACCAACAATGTATGCACAAATGCTTTCCCAGGCATGGCATGTCTTCAGGATTCATATTAAAGGGTCTTTTATGCTAGTGTAGTAGAATGAAAATGAAATCAAATTAATTAAATTAAACAAAATGAAATACATGAGAATGCTGTAGATTGTTGCCTTTTACCTCTACAGTGGTGTGAACGTGTTAAACGGTTTCTCATGTCAGCAATGCATTTTTAAAATCTTTCATTGCTCTCACTTGTTTTGCAGGATCCTGCAGCAGCAAAATGAAGACCTCCGTCGCCGGCTCTCCCAGACCACTCATAAGATGGAGGCGATGGAGACGGAGTTCGAAACCAGTCAACATTACATGCAAGCAGAGCTGGGTCGAACCAGAGACGACCTGGAGAAAATGAGAGACAAATTCAGAAGGTAAGCTACTTTTATTCAGTATGGATGCATTGAATTGATCAAAAGGGACAGTAAAGACTTTTATAATGTTACAAAAAATTATCTATTGCAAATTGCAAATACAGTTCTTTTGAACTTTATAAGAATCCTTAAAATACTATAAAAAATATTGAAGCAGCACAAAAATAATAAAGTCCCAAAGACCTAAAAAACCCGGACAATAATTAAATATCAGGGGGTTTTATTTTTTATTGTATCCAAACTTTGACAAATTCAATGACATTCCGCATTTTACTGTAAATTCCATTTTTGTAACATAGATTCCATAATTTTATTTGCATTTTCTGCATTGTGGAAATCATGGAGCCCTAACATTTGTCCACAAACCTCTGACTGCGAAGTGACGAGTCTTCCAGCATGAGGACAGAGATGGATACAGCATCTTTCTTTCTTACGTTGCAGGCGTAGATGAGGGAGGGAGATGAGACATACCCCTGCAATCCATTTTTAATGATTATGATCAAAGCAGCCAAATTAATGAGCTCTTTGTAGTTATATGAAGCTGGCAGCCTTCACTTTAATTGCACTACAAAGCACAGCGGGATCGGCAGTGCAAAGCATGCTGGTCCGGCTGACACAGTCCAGAGGAAGACGAGAGGACTGCAGACTTGCCTAGATAATAACCACATAGAAAACATCTGGAAGACCTTCTTTCTCTTCAGTATTTAATACATTTGTTGTGCTGCAAGATTTCGAAGGGCAAAGCAGTTCTCGGTTTATGTTTCCAGTTCCACTTAACGATTCCCTTAACGATTCTTTTAGTTCTTTTTCTCTCTCATCACACTCAATTCAGACTGCAAGTTCACAACTCGCATAAAACATAATGACTTTCAGTGGCGGCACAGGAAACAGTATTTTAGTATGGTGGTCCATCAGGAAACATCTGCAGAATCATTAATGCAACTCAAACAGAATTTTATAGAAATGGAACCAGTTCTGAATTTACAACTCTTTTTACGTCTGAATCTAATACACCACTAATCATATATTATTTATTAATTTAATATAATTTAAATGGTCAGTCTTTGGTTTGAATTATTACTTCAATGTTTAATCAATTTACTCAATTGAAATGTAGTTCTGTTGTGCCGTTAAAAAAAAAAGTGCCTGACAGCCTAGTCTTCAGGAAATAAATAAAAAATGTTTAACAGGCAATCAAGCAGCTCTATTGTTTGACAAAAGGATTTTTTAGGCTAATTAAGAACTGCATTTGAGAGCCTTAAGTGACCGTAATGTGTTACTTTCATTACAGGTAAGGGAGGAGAACAGCAGCGTGAGATTGTGGCTGATTTTAATGAGCATGAGATCGCTGTGAGGCTGTGCTATTTATGTAAGGGTTTAGTGGCACGGTAATGGCCAGTTCGTATGTGTAACTTGCCTCTGACATGCAGACAGGTTGTTTTTTTCTGTGAACAAAGGCGAAGGCGACTGCATGTCAATAATATGCATAGATTTTGATGAAAGATTGTGTAAGCAAACTTTTTCCTTTGGAATATTGTGCACTGATAATGCACAATAAGACCAGGAACATTTAATATTTAAGGAACAAAAATTAGGTCCAATATTTGATATTTGAATGCAATTTGACTGTTCAGACAAGTGTGAAAAAGACAAATACTCTTTGATTTGACTCATATTTTTCATAACTGCCTTCTATTATGTGTGTAATAAAAGCACAGACCCCACACAAATGCAATGTGCAACTTTCCATTTCTGGCACCAGTTTGTCGTGGAAAAGAAAGACAGACCAACAACATTTAAATGTTTTCAAACAGCCTTTCACTTTATTTAATTTTAATTCACTAAGATGACTATAAAACAACAAAAAATGCAATCCATTGAGAGAGCCAGTCTGTTCATGAGTGGCACTAAGACTGCAACAGCTCCAAATATGAAATCAAAAGAGCTATTCTAATTGGTCAACAAGTTTTTTTTCATTTTATGATTGGGAAAAAATTTAGAACGCCTCTCTGTAAAATAAAATATATGCATATGTAAAATAATTAATTAATTAAAACTGCATTAATAGCATGCAAATGTTTGTTCATTCAAATTAAAATGTTTATCACGCTTAGTCAGACATTCTTATTGGTATAAACAGGCATTTTTGCCATTTAAAGGGCACCTATTTTGCAAAATCCACTTTTACATGGTGTTAGGACATAAATGTTTGTTGGCAGTGTGTGAACACCACAACCCTACAATGATAAAAATCCTTCCTCTTCTCATTTTTAAATCCCCATTAAACCAAGTCAATCTCACTAGGCCTGCTGTTTTGATTCTCATGCAGTGTGACGTCACATTGCATTGGGCCGGTGTCCTGACATTTTATCCTGCCCTTCAGATTTTCCTACCAGGGTTTACTGCACATGCGCACATCAATATTGCATCCTTTTTCTCATGCTGAACAACATTTAATGAATCTGCATTACGGTAAGGGTAGGTTTAGGGTTGGGGTAGGTGTAGACTTTAATAAAAACATAATCTAATAGGTAGAAAAAAATATTTATTGTTGTTTCCTGTAGCTGTATTCCTTTTAGCTACAACCGCGAAAATAACACAATACTGTATTTGCATTGCTGTAAGGGTAGATGTTCATAAACCACAACTTTACAGTAGCATTTTTCGTTGTCGAATTGTACTATCTACATGTTTTAATGGGATGTAGCAAAATCTGACAGAGTAGGACAACACACTTGAGCAGCTGTAACGTCACCAATGTCTCACAAGCACTCCTGATGATCTGTTTGGATGTAAGACTGACAAGAGTCTTCATTTTCTCCTAACATCTGAGCTACTGAGGATGCTGTGGATTAATTAGATTTTTCAAGGTAATGCACCTCAAAATGTACCTAAATACATGCATCACTCCAGACTTCTGTCATCATAGTGCTTAGTGTTTTAACTATATTTGTGTCCGTACATTAAGAATTTGTTAACTGATCATCACCTTGCTTGTGAGATTAGTTCACGTCGTTCATAGCATGAGATTCGTTCTGGAGCATGGTCGAGCAGTTCGGTCAATCGATCCACGCCGATGAGAGGTCAGCACGATGCAAGTTCTGTAACAACGCACTGTTTCGTCCCACTTTCAGCGCATTTGGCTTCCCATATGTACGGATAAACACTGGTTCTCTTGCTCTGTTATGTTGCGTCTACCGGCTGTTTATTGCTGTATGCAATGCAGAGAGGTGTACATTTTGTCACAATACGCTGAGTGGCTCCGCCCCTAATGAAATCTCATTGGTCCAAAATTCCATTACATATGTGTGCTGTATATTAAACCACAGATAGCTTGGCCGTGATTTTGGCTTTCAAGATGGACAAAAAATTACTTGTCACTGTAAACATTACTTCACACTTTCTTCTGAAACAAAGTTATAAGTTCAGCTTTAGATCAGCAGATCCAAGTGCAGATTCTGATGATTTAATCGCGGACTCATATCGGGCTGATATGCCCCTGATGGTCTGAGTGCAGCGCTTTGTGATTGTGTCGGTGTGTAATTTGGCTGCAATCATGCCACTTTATCTCCAATCAGGATGCATCTCCAGTTTATATGCTTTCAGATGGCAGAGAGATTGAATTACCCAGCATTCCTTCCATCAAAAAAGTGTGGTGCTCACATTTGCTGCACCATTTCCCCGCCTGCCACATCCTAAACCTGCATGCCAGCTCTCCGCAGATAATAGCCTAATTGGATTGTAATTGGTTAGTGATTCTGCAGCGTAGGCGTTTGAATGCCATCTCTGATCTAATGCCGTAACATTGTCACATGCACTGTGGTGATTTGCACAAGGTGCTCTGGGAACCCTTGAATGAGAGGTATTGTTATAGATGTTTGTTTGTTTACTTAATTACCTGTTTATGTGGTGCTTTTTTATTGAGTTTATTTTGCTTCTGAGGCTGTTCAGTTGGACCTTCCCCTCCTCTGTGATTCAGAGCGGTCATCAAGCAACAGTAATTATTGCATTCCATCAGCACCAGCTGTCTGCCGATATGAACTGCTGCTAGAGTTTATGACTGCGCAAATCACCTTCCCTTGCTAAAATTAATTGATTAAATTCTAATTGTTATGAAGCCAGACAGTGAAAGTCCCTTATGATCTGCCAGGCAGCTGAACAGTATTGACCCGCGAGAGGGAAAGAGTGATTGAGATTGAGGTTTGTGCTGTAAACCGGAAAGGAGAAGTTGGAGATAATGTAGCATGTAGGCCAGGTGGTCTTTGTAAGCAAAACTGTGTGTTCGAATCGATGTTTCCTTCTCAAGTTTTTATAAACGTAAGCCTTGGCGCCTTGTGCTAAATCTAATTTTGTTAATTCAGGGTTGATTCAATGAATATATAAAATCGAAATGTATCAGCATCAGCAGGCCTTATTTCTTAGATGTTTGGTCTTGAAAACTCCTTAACCTTTGAAAATGTGCTGTGTAAATTATTAATATTAAATATACTAATTACTGTCTAAAGTATTAAAGGAATTGGTCCAATGATGCCTTTCTCTTTTCCCTGAAGCACAAAAGGAAAGTTTTTGGAGGATATCCTGGCTGCTGTTTTCCATATAATGAGAAACGTTGGATCTATCAAGCTGCAAAATGACAAAAGTAGCATATAAAGCCGTGTTTCCACTGCTGGAACATGACCCAGGAACTAGTGACTTTGGGCAGGTACTCGGTGTTTCTCCACCGCAGGAACCAGGATCTAAATAAAGTTCCAGGTTAAAAAAATGGCACTCAGAAAGTCCCTGCTCGCTAGGTTGTACTTTTTCAAAGGTCCGGAACTTTCGGGGCGGGACTTGGGCACTGAGCATTCTGATTGGTAGAGTTCACGCATAATTGTGATTTTAACCACTATTTATTCTGACAATTTTCAAAATATTGCTGTTATTGTGTCATGAAATGTAGATTTAAAAGTATTTCAGGCTAGAATGTAGTTGTTTAAAACTCAAATCTGCAGTTTATTTATGACGAAGGCGCCTATTTAAAAAGGTGTATCGTCGATCTCAGAAACGATCAGCTCCACGCGATCAGTGGGAGCTCAGTTCTCATGTTTACCAACGAGAGCAGTCTAACATTAATATGTTTAAAATGAAAACGAAAGGAGGCAGTGGTATTTGATATCATATTTAGTCTTATTGTAAACATACAGTGAGGAAAATTGCAGTAGCCAAGGCGAGCTGACTGATGTTATCAAGTACGCTGCTGTTTGCAGAATTACTGGACTTGTGTCATCCCGTCCGCACGAGTTCACACTCCTGAGTCTAACTCGCAAAGTATGAACTACCGAGGATGCAAGTCCGAAATTTGCATACTTTTGTATTAAGAAACGCACACAGACATCACCAGACTATTTGCCTAATCTTCACGGTACTTTAGACCACGGTGGAAATGCAGAAATATGCCTGATACAATAGTTTTGGGTAATTTTGATGGAAACGTGGCATAAAGGTATCATATTGCATATTCACTTCGGTTATATGGAAAAGAGCCAGCATAGCTTTTAGAAACTGGAAGCAAGTCGTATGATGAGAGATTTCTACCGTAACTATCTATTTTTGTTTTCTCATAAATGTAGACTTATGTACTATAAAATATACAAAAAGCATAATGTAAAATGGCAGTAAGTCTTCGTAAACAACGTCCATAAAATAGTAGTCGAAATACTTCATTTTACATATTTTCACACGTGATACACATAAATAAAAGTATACCTTTAACAGATTGGAAAGATTTATTACTCTTTTCTGTGTGAGCAAACATGATGGAGTATTTTAAGTTTAATGCAAACAATCGCTCCGGCTCCTCTAAGTTGACTGTCATAGAGTGAGCACTGTTCATCTTCCACACTCCGCTCTTTAATGGTGCACATTTTTCTAGGTTAACATTAAAGTGAGTGGCCATGTAATGTTGCTGCTACTTATGTTTCAGATGATAAACCACATTTGAGGTCGAAAAGACCAATGTACTGTAATTACCACATAGACGAGCTGTTAATGATCTCTCAGTTACTTACTATGTGACTTCGCAACTTAGATTTTTTGGTCTTTTAGGGTGTCTTAACTAGTTGCTTATTAGCATGCATATGACTAGAATATTATCCATTTATTAGTAGTAATTAAGCACATATTAATGCCTTATTCTACATGACCCTATTCTACATCCCTAATCCTACCCAATACCTAAACTTAACAACTACCTTACTATTAATAAGCAGCAAATTAGGAATTTATTGAGGGAAAAGTCATATTTAATAGTGAATAAGTGTTC
Source organism: Carassius carassius (assembly GCF_963082965.1). Lineage (NCBI taxonomy): Eukaryota > Metazoa > Chordata > Actinopteri > Cypriniformes > Cyprinidae > Carassius > Carassius carassius. The sequence continues at coordinate 24,659,393 of NC_081768.1, read as the reverse complement.
CCTTTTCTAAAGTGTAACCGATTTTTTTTTCTGCGATTAAGCGACTAATGAAATTTTGACCGACTAAGCCTCTTCTGGTTGACTAATGGTTAGTCTGCTATTAGGGGGCAGCCCTAGCAGCAACAGATCTTTTCTTCCTCATTAAGACGTATAAGTGTTACAGATTATATAAAAAAAAGAAAGAAATGTGTAGTGAGGGGTTCTGTCTATCAGTTGTTGATTGAAAAAAATTAAACTTACGTGGATTAATTATTCGCAATAAGACCTATCATGCATTGAAAAAAAAAATGAATGATCACCATTTCCAGAAACATTTTAGGCAGCACAACTATTTTCAACATTGATGATGAATGCCTTGTCTTTTTATTTGCAACATTTTTCTTGCAAAACAAAATCTGCCAGTTTTTTTGTTCAAAAGACTTGCACTTAGGATAAGCTTAATGGCTTTTTGTGATTAAAATGTCTTTAAGTGCCTCTCCTTTTCCTCTTCTGGCTTATTCTGTAATCTGTGTTGGCGTTGTGACCGCTTGAGGATTTGAATGATGACTTTAACATCAGACACATTCTCTTACAACTCTGTTTTTGAAATATAAGGTCTTATTATTGCAATAACTAGTGAATATTTCTTCAGCTGCCGTACCTCTGCCTTCAGCTGTGGCGAGCTCTAGTGAGCTTCAGAGAGCTCAGCACAGCAGCAAAATCCTGTTGTTTCCTGTGTTGTTTGATGCCATATGCCCAACTTAGTGCCACACTGCGCCAGCATATATACTATAACATCTGGATGTAGCTTTATACTCTGACAGTGACATACATTTGTTTTGTTTCCCCCACCCGCAGACTGCAGAACAGCTACACGGCATCTCAGAGAGCTAATCAAGACCTGGAGGAGAAACTTCACGCCCTGGTAACCTTTACACTCCACTTCACTTTATTTTTCTAAAGTCCTTTATCTTAAACACTGATGTCTTTAATTGCCGTTTAATTGTTCCGTGTGCCCTAACGATGCCACTCTGTCAGTTCGTCACAAGTATTATGAACTCTAATTGAGGAACCTTTTGCTTTGCTTCATTCTCCAGGGACTAACAAACAAGTAACAGTATTCCTCATGCCATTCATGCATGCTGGAAGTAAATTTTCCACTGGGAAAATAGTTTTTGGATGACAAGCAACAGTGATTGTGTTGCTTTGATTCGCACTTGAGATAATAACGCCATTATTCTTGCATTGTGTTTTAAATAGTTGCAGTTCTGCAACAAACCAGCTGTGAATTTCGTTTACTCGCCAAGTGTACAGCCAAATCTGACTCACTTTTAGCTCTTTCTGGATGTTCATTTTGGACCCTGCCTTCATAGATGAGATGTGATGGGCAAATAATCATGCCATAAATGATCACAGTCACTTTCCACTGCTCTCATCTCACCTGCATCTGCATAAAACAGTGTGTGAGCACAGTCCTGTTATCATGATTTTCTTAAAAATTTAAGCTGTTGCCAGTTGTTGGTGACGCACTACTCTACTGAGAACTTTTACAAGAAATGTATGGATGAGTGGTTTAACAAATAATACACTTTACATTCATCGGACAGAATCCATGTTTTTCCAGTTCTGCTTTTATCTCAAAGGGTTAGTTCACCCAAAAGTGAACTAGAAATCATTGTTTAAAGAAATCTTATCGTTCCAAATCTGACTGCTGTGGAAGATGAAGGTAAATTATGAATAGGTCAGCTGATATAGATGACATAACACAATTTAAAGTAACAATAAAATCAAAATGGAATATTGCAGTTCTAAAAAATGTATACATGCACATTATTTATTTATTTTTTTTAGTTCACGTGCCCTTGTAATCTTTAATTGGTGCATCCCAACATCCCAGCTTTTACCAAATATGCCAAACATTTTTACTAAATATTGGCTGATACATCAGCCTTGGTGATATATCTGTCAACCACTAACTTTGAATAATGTATTTATCTTTTCAATGTGTTAGACTAGAGGTAAATTTGAATAAGAACTGGCAAGCTCCGAAAAGGACTGAAAAAGCTATCGAATAGCTTCAAAAGAGGCGTTTATACCACTTTTTGGGTATTTTGGAGATTGACATCCCGGCATTTACATTAATTTGAAGAGTGACCATCAAATTTTCATAAAAAAAAAATCACCTTTTACGTTGCACGGAAAAGAAAGTCATGCAGGTTTAGAATGACATGAGAGTGAAACAATGATGAGAATGTACATTTTTGGATGAACTGTCCCTTTAAGTGCATCAAAGACTTTCAAGCATTAATGTTAAATGTATTTATTTTTTTAATTATAAAACATTTCTACAGGAAAAGACCCATGATACTTCAGTGTTGTCATGCTGTCATTCATTTACCACTTCAGTACTGTTTAAAATTCAGTCACAAGAAATCAAAGCAGATTCCGCTCCCTTTTAAAATGATTGATTTGCCATTGATGTTTTTTTGCTTCCAAAAAAAAAAAAAAAAAAAGAAATGCAGAGTGTGGTCATATTTGTGATTGTGGTCATATTTGTCTCAGTTGTGGATTAGTCAGGCGATTTGGTAGCAGACAGAACTCAGCATGTTTTTTTATATATATATATATATAAAAGCTTTGTTTGGATGAACATTTTCTGTGCTTTAGTGCTCAAACAAAGCCAAAGTAATTGTCTGAGAACAATTGAGAGCCAAAAAATAAATAAATAATAAAATTGAACAACATCAAAAGCTAAAGATTGAATGTACAAATTTGTCCCTAAGCCTCTTTTTCTTCACGGAGTATAAAACAAATCCCACTGGATGTTCTAATACATCATAATAACTGTCATAGACTGCATTCGTCCCTCGACAATGTTATTCAATTGGGATGAATGCAATTTAAAGATTATTTGAATGTGATTGTGCATCACAGAAACTGGGCACCCTGTGTTCAGAATGATGCATTTATTAAAATATCTTTGGAAACTGCTGTTGGTTGTTGTAATAAATTTTTAAAGTATTCCATGTTTTATTAAAGCCAATATGAATCTAAATTTTCCCCCGACTCTGCCTTTTTCCAGTTTTGCTCAAATGAAAATTTAATCAAACATGCATCTAAAATAAGTTATTTTAGGAATCTTTTATCACTCTTAGGTGGTCTACAAAATTATCTCTAGAGTAATTTAGCATGACTGGAAAACTTGAGAACAAGCCGCTCACTCTTAATCACGTCTGAAGACTCCATGCGTGTATAAGGATAGCATTAGCTCTTGATGATTTATGTTCATTTTCAATTAAATCCCAGCAGTGTCTTAGTTCTGCATGGAGAGATCTCATATCCATGACCTGCTTAAAGCTTTGCCAATCACAGGTGAAACAGGTGGCATTCTGCTTCATAATCTCTCGTCGTGGACACGGGGATTATCCTGGCCGACCTGTTCCACCTCGTGAAGGGCCCATCATGTCTTACCGTATGTGCTCTCAGGACACGAGCTTACGCAATGTACTGGTTTAGCGAATAGAAAGTATAGAGAAAAGAATTTAATTTTTTTTTTAATTGAGTGCAGAATTCATCTCTCTTCAAAATCAAAACTATAAAATATCTATTCTCAACTACTGGCCAGTCTTTCTCAAGCCAACATCATATTTGTCTTGATAAATGTTTCTGTTTAGCTTTATTTCAGCTCAGATTCACTTACCAAAAACAGTTTTTAATGGGTTTAATTGTAGTTGATAAGTTTTACAGGATAATCATTTCTAGAGCCCGACCAATATGGGATTTTTGGGGGCAGATACCGATATTAGGGAATAAAAAAAAGATATCGATATATCGGCCGATATTCTTTGTGCACTCTATATTATTGTACAGTAAAGAGAAAAGTTTGGATACACTTCCCCTTTTGAATAGTACTGTATATAGAATACAGTAGAATATACGTAAACAGAATATATATATATATATATATATATATATATATATATATATATATATATATACAAAATCACTAGCTGCTTTCCACTGCCGATCCCGTGCTTTAAACGGGCAGGGCGGAGCTAATAACCTCGGCCCTTTAATACTGAGGCCAAAATAGTACAGCGTTTCCATCGTCGGGCCAGAAGGTCCGCTGCGCTTCACTAAAACCCGCCCTTTACACGCCTCTCAGGAACAATGCCATGCAACTCCATCATTTCATCAACAAAAAGAAGTTATCAGAAAACTAATAAGAAATAAGTCACTGGAACTAGCGCAATCACAAAACGAACATGATAAAAGCGGCCGATTGTTTGCATGCTTTGTTAAATATTTAAATCCAAAATGCCAAAGTTTTTGTTTATTTGTAGTCACAGTAGTCTATAAACATCACATTTAGAAAGAATTATCATTTCTATATTTCTATTATATTTTTATGACATAGGCTACGCAGAGCTAAACTCTCGAGACGAGACTTATGACAGATAAAATGTTACTAAATAAATACATGATTGTGATAGAGAATAAGAAGCTGACGTCTGATTTTTCCTTCAAGTTGTCGCATTTGCCATGTTTAGTATGGTAACTAGTGTTCAAAGTCTTTTGCATCGCTTAAAGATATTTCTGCCTTGTATGGTGATTAAAATCCACATCGGATCAAGTTTTCAAACATTCGCTGCTGACTGAAAGTGCGTTTTGAGATGAACTTATTTTAAAAAGGTTTAATTCTGGTGTTATAGCTGTAAGCTTTATGAAATGAAGAGCTGACGCTCTCCAGACGTGGAGAGACTCCGCCTTTGCTCCTCTAGCCCCAGCTGACCTACTTTGGCACAAGGTTTTCATCGGTCAAAAAAAAAAAAAAAAAAACCTGACCTTGGCCCCCCAAGGAAGCACCAACAAGGCACTATCAAGCACTGAAAGTGACAGTGGAAACGTGACTGGCCCTGGCACGCACTAGCATGGCCGATTTTGACTCGACAGTGGAAAAACGACTACTGATTATTAGAGATACATATTGTATTTTGTCGTGCCACTCGCATCCGGTGTAAACACCCAGTTAGGAAATGTGATGTGATCGATATGATAAGCATGAGTTGTGGGCCACAATAAGCTCCGGTGACCGTGGAGCTGCAATGTGCTGCAGACATGTGCAGTGATGCACGGATCAGCTCTAACGTCACTGAATCTGCTGTTAAATTTTACCATCTATTCATCATATCATCATGCAAATCTAAGAATTAGAATCATTGTAATATGACGATCAAATATAGATGCGGATGGGTGGCGGGTGGATAATTTGGAGCAGCGGACTCTGGCTGGATAAACTTAAGTAATTACACCAACTCAGAAGCATTTAGTCTGCCTTATATTTTCTGTAAAAAAAAAAAAAGTCCTATCGGCGGCATATCCGCAGATACCGATTTATCGGCGACAGGCTCATATCGGCTGATAATATCGGCAAAAGATATAAATCAGTCAGGCTCTAATCATTTCTAGCTAATGATAAAGTGGTGATCCATAAGTGTGTAAATATTTTGTGTCTTTCTCATGACTAGTTTCTATCTTTCTGTCCTTTTTCTTTCTTTTCTGTACTTGTCTTTCTTTCATTTATTTCTTGCAGGCATACAGGTTAATGGAAAATAAGAATAAGCGCAAAATTATATATATTTATATATTTCTCTTCCTTTCTTCTCCCTTTCCTCTCCCCTCATGCTGCCTTGTGACTTTGGGTATTTCACCATTTTCTTCATCATCATCTTCGTCATCATCAGGCTGCCATCAGTCAAACTTGGGTCTATGCAGTTGCGTTCTCATTTTCTATTTATCCATTTCCTTCTGTCTGTCTCTGCTCTCCCAATAAGTATCATTGTGGATATCATTCCCATGAGTCATTGCATCTCCTTCCTGTCTCCTCTCTTCTTGCAGTAGATGGCTGGATATAGCTGTGGTCATGCCCGTGTCTGTGCATGTGGACAAGTGGATTCTGGGATAGATGTCACACCATAGAATGCAGTCCAAATGTTTAACACAGTGGTTAAAATGCACAGCAAATACTGTAAGAAAATAAAATATTAATGAGTATGAATTACTTACAAATTATATTTTATAGTATTTAAGTCCATTTTAGGATAGAAAAACTATTTGTTGGGCCATTCGGTGTGAAAGTGAGATATACAATTAATTTTCTAAGTCCATTAGTGAAGTGTTCAGTAACAGTGGCCATGCACTACACTACTCCTAATCTTGAAGAGAGATCAACCATTCAAGGCAAAGCTCAACAGTCAGACCGCCCACTTTAATTTACCAACCCAAACCATCCGGCTCTATGAAATCTGTTTTAGTTTCTCCCAAATTCAATGTTTTCTGTAAATTTGTCTGGGCTCTGAATTAATGGTTTCAATTTCAGTAATCAGAAGTTTCTTATCAATGAAATTCATAAAACTTTTATTTTAATATTTTTTTTTATGTTGTTGTTGTTATTATTATTATTATTATTATTATTATTATTATTATTATTTTTACAATAGAGCCCTGAAAACTGTTTTATTTTTTAAGAAATGTTTCGTTGTCTGTTTACATTCTTCAGGATTCACAATTCAATGCAAAATGTATTATAAAAAATGGTGGTAATCAAATGAAGCCATAAAACATTAACAATTTAATCTTTTAAAATGTAATCAAATGAAAATTTAACCATTCTCGTTTTTTCTTTTTTGGCAAACAAAAGGCTATTGCTGTTCAAATGAAAAAAGAAAAAAAGAACATTTTGATTTCCTTTTAATATTATCATTATTTATATTATTATTATTATTATTATATGTTATTGCAACAAGAAGTGCATTCTGCTGTTCAATAGTAATATACTGCATTTCTTTAACAGTTTCTTTAAATTGAATTTTTTATTTTGATAGGTTGATGACCTTCAGTTTCGGCAATGATGAATTATAAAACTACTGATTAAGTTTAGAAACAGTTTAAACATTGTTTAAAACAATATATAAATACAATGTTTATTACAAAATACTCAAACATAAAAATAGCTTGAGAGTGTAGAGAGGTTTGATTGTCAGATCTTTATGGGAGTGTACAGTGAATGTAGTGATTTGCCACGATTGGTTGATTTCTCTTTAGGATTATGGGTAGTGTAGTACTTCATGGGGAACTGTGTAATTACACATGATTTTTTATATTTTTCATTTTAGGACTTTCTTTAAACATTTACTTCTGATTTCTTGTTTTTATTCATGAAAAAAATTAATGAGACACTTACTTCTGGAGCCCTAATATTTACTTTGCTCTGTTTTGCTCACATAAATCTGCTGTCAGTGGAAACTTTTGTTGTTGTCAGTTAACAATATTCAGTATAACAATATTTCAATAGCTACAAATGGTAATCTTGCATCTTTTGCAGTTAGTCAGACACATTATATTTTACGGACATATACTTCCTAAATAAATTGTGTTCTTAGTCAATTATGAAACCTTTTAGAGTAGCGCTAAAGCACAGGCACTGTTGGCATTTTGACCACTTGACTACAACTTTGGATGATGTGTATGCAGCTGTTAAAGTGATAAAAACACTTTGGCTCCCTCCCTTCTATCCCTGTTTCCGTCAGATGTGCTGTGCATTATACTGGCTGTTGCATTGCTGTTATAACATGTGGACTCTGCATTGTGTTGAAAGCTGCCCCCTCCTTAACACTCTTTTATTGGTCCACATTGTCCACTTCAGTCAAACAGTGACTATAAAGATAATTGCTTTGTCATTGACATGCCAAGCTCCAGATTAAGCGTCACAGTTTCTGTCTAGTTTTTCTCAATGTTTCTCTTTGTATCTCTGTCTCCACTTAAACCAAGAGCCGGCAGGGCTGAAGTGTGTCTTAAGTAGCAGCGCTTCTGTTAAGTATGTCCTCTTTAAAGTTCTTTCAAGAGCTTTTGTTCAAACATTTTAGTACAAAGATATTTCGGACTTTGCCATCACAGCATGAGTGGAGTGTCTTCAGACAGCACTTTCACTCCTGAATTAGAAAAACACTGAAGTCAGAAGACATTTTATGCGTATAGACATAGCTGGAGTGGTAATTGTCTGTAGTCTCAGCTTAAGTCAGACAGCCCCCAATCACTGGCTGTCTGATGCTTTTATTCTTTGCATGAAACACAAAGGACAATTTTTGGAGACTCTTCAACAACAGCTTATACTGACCATGGCTGATAACAAAAAAACGTAAAAGTAGCATAAAAATATTCTATATTATGTGTGCATTGTTTCAGGTCCTCTGAAGGAATATGATGTTGCTGTATAAGCATTTTTTCTTTTGCATTACAGGAATAAATTAAATTTTAAAGTAGATTAAAAAAAAGTAATTTAATATTGTAACAATAAACAATGAAACTCTTTACCAACCCCAAACTTTTGAATGGTAGTGTATATGGACTTCTTGCTTCTTTCTGGAGCTTAACAGATATGATCAGTATGTGCTGTTGTTGAATGAAAAATGCAAGTTTGAAAACACGAAGGTAAGTAAAGTTGGTTTATCAAAGACAGCACTAATTGGACAGAAATGTTTGAGATACAGAGAATGAGACACATCAAGAGAAAGTGATGCTTATTTTCAATGAGATTCAGTCAATATGTTTCCTTACCTCCTTTATTTGTTTTCCCCATGGACTTTGCCTCAGCCACATTTCCAGGCTCTTTGAATTACTTTTTCTTTGCAGCTGGTGCAATGTCAGCAATGAAATTAGGACTGAAGGAAAACATGTTTTTGTGTGTGTTTTTCCCCCCTAAATCATAAAATGGCTACTGGTGTTCTGTGTATTAAGAGAGAGGTTGAACCTCATCTGGGACCTTTTACATTACAGTTTAAATTAATGTCCTTTTTCTCCTTACAGCTCCGTAAAGTGGAAAGAGACAAGAAAACCATGGATCAAGAGATAGTGGAGCTCACGAATAAACTTGTGGATGCCAAAAACACTATCGACAAGCTGGAGGAACTGAATGTACGTGCGATATCAGAGCTTTGTGTGTGTTTGTGTTTGAGGCACGTTGTTTTTGGACTCGGGTTGTCAGAGCTGCAGTGTTACTGGGATTGATAACTACTGGAGCTGAAAATTGAAAGTTGCATGAAGAGGATCAGTGCTGAGATTTCACAGAAGTCTACTGTCAGATTCCAGAAATTATGTCTGGCTTTTGGAGATTTACTGGGAACACGGGAACGTCTCCTAATACGTTTCCTTCTCATTTTAAGATTTAAAGTTGAATCAACTGCACATAAACTACACGCACTTCCCAGAAGGCTAGCATTTTTAGATAAAAAAATACCTGTTTTTAAAAGAACTGGTTTCATGAGGAAGCCATTCATTTATATTGAGAGATTTGATTCAAATGATATAAACACTATTCTTCTCTTCAAATTTGCTTTGCACACGGGACTGTAAATTAACCGACAGATAACACTAACAGTAACCCCACAAGGAATAGCAAAGCACCAGAATGCAGATTGTTCTGAAAATGTGCCTTTATTACACCACATGTATGAAACAGTGCCACGGGGAACTAATTATAGCACTGGAGAAACTGATAGCCGTCTGTTCACAGTGTTTAAACACAGCGCTTCATCTCCTTAGACACATCAATCATAGCTCCTTCCTCTGAGGTTGATGTTAGGATAATTTTTTTCCCTTTATGGGCTTTTTAGTTATGAATCCTGAAGACTGCTACCCTGGGTGCCATTTTCCTTGTTTTACTTATAAAGTGTCAGTCAAAGGTTTGGACACAGAACTACTCGTACTTTAAGATTGTTATTACTTTGTATTTTTCTACATATTAGAGCAGTAGTTCTCAACCAGGGAACCCACTAGGGATTTTATATATATTTTGCTTGCAATTTCTGTATTGCATTAGTTTTGAATATTTCTCAGGGACATTTAAAGGGATACTCCAACTCCAAAATGAAAATTTTGGCATTAATCACTTAGCCTATGTCGTTCCAAACCCGTAAAATATTTGTTCGTCTTTGGAATACAATTTAAGATAATTTGAATGAAAACCAGTCTCATTCACTGCCAAGTAAAATACACAGTCAAGGTCCTGAAAAGCATCATCAGAATAGTCCATCTGCCATCAGTGGTTCAACCGTAAAGTTATGAAGTGAAAAGAATACTTTTTGTATGCGAAGAAAACAAAAATAACGACTTTATTCAACAATTTGTCTCCTCTGTGTCTCTCCACATCACCGTAGCGCCATTTTGGAGATTATGAACTGAACGCAGGCAGCTTATGCTCTTCTGTGTCAGCCGCGACACAAAGCTGCGCTGTTTTCTTTCAAATCAAAGCGTAAATACATGTAGAAAATGTAACCTTGTGTTGCGGCGTTTTTTGCATTTTAACCTGTAAAAGATAACCTGTTTAAATATTATGCACCTTTTTTTATGCACACCATTTTTTTATTAAAATAATTTATGAGTTCACATTTAAAAAAATAAATCATTCGTAAGCACAGTTTATATTAATTTATAAAACTTATTTCAAATTTCAAGCCTTTAACTCAACAGACTGTGAAACATACATATGTCCAAACCTTTGACTCATACTGTGTGTATTTGCTTTTGTTCTTTCATAAATGCCAATTTCAGTTCAATTTAAGTAAAGTGTCATTCCGAAAAGTTGATGTTGATGAATCTCTTCTTTATTTGATGTGTTCTCATATCTGTTTCCCTGACACTTGTTCTTATATCCATTTTTTCTCTCCTCGTGCAGGAACGGTATCGGCAGGATTGCAATTTGGCTGTGCAGCTGTTGAAGTGCAATAAATCGCATTTCAGGAATCATAAGTTTGCTGATGTAAGTAGTAGTAACCGTTTCTCAGTTTTAAAGTTCAAATTCTGTTATTTACTCACCCACATGTTTGTTTCGATCCCCTCTGACTTTTCTAAAGCACAATAGCTTAGGTTGTTAAGCACATAGTGAGAGCATCACTTTTCTATATAGCAAAGGCTGATAACTGTTGTTGTCTAGCTGTCCATCTATTCTGTACCCTATATTTCAAGTCTTCTGAAGCCTTTCTATAGCTAGAACAGACAAAACCCAAATCAGAAAGTGGATGCAACACTTTTCAAAAATGATCTCCTTAAGTTTAAATATGCATATTTGATAAAAGCTTGGCAGTGAAGCTTGCCATCCACTTTCATTGTATGTAAAAGAACAGCTGGCACATTCTGCAGAAAATAAATCCGGTTTGGAATGACATGAGGATGAGTAAATGATATCAGCATTTTCATTTTTGTCTGAACTATCCCCGCAGCACAGGACTTGTTGGAGTCTGAATGTGTTTTGCGATTCGCAGTGACACTCGTGGACGGTGCTGAGAGAGAGAGAGAGAGTGCACGATTGCCCAGTGACTTTATTGTTATGGACATGGACCTCTGATTTTATGGACTGGGATCAGAGAGGAATAGTCAGAGAGAGAGAGATGAAGAGAAAGAGACCAAGAGAATAGAGAGAGGGCGAGGATTTATATTAAAAAAAATAATAATAATTCGCCATGTCCGCATGATGTGCTTTATGGCAGTGTTTAGCATTGAGAGTGTCTGTTAGGGCAGTTGTGCTGCGAGACATGGCTGGTCTTTGGTTACGGACGGTCTCGCTGGAAGAGAAAAGGCACAGTATTGACAAGGTGCCAAACCCCAGACACATCTGTCTGTTTGGCCTTTGTGTCTGTCCGTGGGGAAAAATAGGACAGATTTCAGGCTGATGGACAGCTCTGTGTACAAGAACAGAGACGTATGATGAGACAGCTTGACCCCATGGACATATGGGTATTGAACACATCAGGACATTATCACCTGTGGCCTGCACTCTACATTAAACCCATCTATCACTCTGTCTGCCCTTGTTGTTTTATTCTGCAAACTGCATTAAGTCCTGGCCAAAGCGAGGGCAACACTTTTAGCATATTTGCTATTTGAACCGCTTGTCTTGTTTTAAATGCATTAATGCATTAATTCCTTTTTATATTTAGATATTTTTGTGTAGAGATTGGTATTAAATTGAAATGATCATTCTCTCAGCCATGCCCAAGGATGCTGAAGTTGTGACACTTGTTGCATGCTTTTCCTTTACTGATCAAATTCATGCATTTAAAATTTACATTGCTATATAACAATTTTAGTTTTGTAAAGACATGAATTTATAGGCACAATTTCTAAACTAATTCAAATAATTTAGCAGGAACCCATGTTTTGAAGATCGTGAAAAATTCCGTTACGTTTGTCCAAACTTGTAGGTTCTGCAGAGAAAGATGGCATATCTACTTGCCATATTGGCTGAGTGAGAGAGTGTGGGTGCAGGATCTTCCTCCTTGGCAGCAATTAATTCACAAAGGATCTTACTTCATCCTTTTTTAATTTATTGAGTTGACAGCCGTGACTAATCTCTAGAACTATGATCTAGGAGAACTATAGTGATGGAGTGAGTTCACTGGAACCTTATTTTTAGAAGATATTTGATTCACTGTCCAGATTATCCTCTTGCCCTGCTCTTGTGAACTCTATAATTCATTACTCTGTAAGCAGGGAACACAGACTGTTTCTTGGGTTATTTTAAGGCTTGACTGAGCCGATGCCATTATCTGTTTTCATCCTCTTACTACTAACATAAAGCCACTGTTGTAAAGCATCCACTTGTGAAGCATCATTCTCCAAATGAATGTCAAACTGATCTGCACTGGAAGTGCATATGCATCAAACAGGCCATTTGTGTATTCTATCACAGCTTTAGAAGTGCTTTGAGAACTTGAGAGCCATAATGCTTCAGTCCAATGCTGGAAATCAGAGAGTTGTTATAGTGGCTCTCATGTAGAGCCAATTCTCTATATTTAGCTAAAGATGGAAATTATGGACCGTAATTGGCATGCGGTATTTGACGGTTAAGTGTAGGTCACTGCAAAAACGAGTAGAATTGTAACTTGTCTTTGTAAGGGTAGCCTAGAAAGATGATGACTAGCATGCCACTACTTAAAGAAGATGATGGGACCACTAAATGGTTATGCAAGTGCTATTGCAATTTTTTGTATGTGTTTGGTGCCATTTAAGAGACTGAGCTTGTAGCCAGACTTTGACTTACAGAGTAAAGTTCAGTCCATACTGAAGAGTGTTCTGGCCAAGAGCCGTGTATCGGATTGAAACCTAAAGTATAATTCAGTTTTTATGTGTGTGCAAAGATATATGCTAACTTACATATGTGATGTAAATTTCATGATCAGCATTGTACAATGTGCAACCCAATTTTTTAACAGCGGTCACACATGCACACTTTGAATTATTTGGTCCACTAGGTGGCAAAAAACTAACCCAGGTCTTTGTTTCATCTAAAAAAGAAATGGAAGAGAAAACTACCAGAGACCTTGTGCGAGTTGGTTAAGAGATATTCGCAAATCCAGATTTAAGACATTTTTTTCAGTCGTAGCATCCAGATGGCAATAGCTTACACTGGACAAAGATTTAACTTTTTTTTATTGGGCATTTGTCAGGTGGTTGTGTACACATGAAGTCTACTTTGAATGCTTATGTTTTTGGCTGTATCTATACGCTAAGTGTTTGCATCAAAACCAGCCACAATTCCATTAATTTTATGTAATGATCTGGGGCAAGTAAAAATGAAATTGGATATAACAGTGAAAGCACAAAACAGGTGAACAATGATGTATAGTATTGTTTATGTGCTAGTGCATTTATGCATCAGATAGTCGTTGAATGGTCTGTAAAGATATCGGAGCTGTCCTCATTGTCTTGTGGGAGAAAGAAGTCTTATTTTGCGCATTGTAGTGATTGGAGTATTGTAGCACTCTGTGTAACATCTGACTTCCCACACTAGCATGTGATGCTGCAGTGCTCATGGGATACTAATGCCCTCTGGGACAATTAATTTAGGCAGCGTCATGTAGATTTCTGAGCTAGAAGGCCATGAAGGGGTCATGCTTGGAAGTGTGGTCTGGACAGATCAATTCTCCCATGCCCCATGCTCAGAGGAAGTAAGGGCTTTGTGGGTAATTGCTGCCCCAAAGGATCGTTACAACATAAAGCTAAGCAGGACTGTGTGATCACTGATTTTTCCTGCCTTTTTTCCACAAATCAATGACTTGGCCTGGCTTTGTTAAATCGTGCCACACTACAGAATGAAATAAAGGCCTCATCACCTGCCTTTTTTCTTTTAGTCTCTCTCTCTCTCTCTGTCTGTCTCACCCCTCTTCAGTAATAATCTAATTTGAGGTGAGCTGCTTACTCTTTATTCTTCTAGGCTGGCCAGATATTGGATGGTGTTAAATGAAAAGACCCTGTTTTTTGCTTTTCATGATCATGACTGAGATAACCTTAATTGGGACTGTATGGTAGATAGGCTTCATCAAACATCCTATTCATATCCTAGTGCATGTTAGTGAAATTGCATCTTTTAAGATTACTTTTAAGAAAGGATTCATCCACAAAATGGGCAAGAAAAGGGAAAGGTAAAAGAAAAAGATTGAGATTGCTTATTTACCTTGAAACACAGAAGAAAATTGTATAGACTATTTTATAAAGTACAGTCTTGTTCTTTTTGGAGGATCACGGGTGCACAAGAAAGACTGTGTAAACATTAGTGTTTTTCCCAGTTTGTGTTCCATGCAAGAATTGCGCATGCAAGGCTGGTCCTTAAAAAGACTTACCCTAGAAACAGAATTTAGATTTTTTTCAGGTTGATGGATAACTTGTCATTTAAACTTCGAAATCCAATTTCTAAAATGAGCTCTACTGTAGGAAAAGTAAACCTTTGTTGCATTTGTTTGTGTGTTAATTTTTTCTATAATGTTTTGCAGTTGCCATATGAGCTACAGGACATGGTGAACAAGCACATGGAGAGTAGCTTGCCTAACAAGACTCGGGGCTCTCAGGGAGCTCAAGCCCAGGATCCTGACACTCTAAGTCTGACTCCTGCAGACGTAGTGCCCACTTCAGTGATCGCTCGTGTTCTTGAAAAGCCAGAGCCCCTGGTGCTCAACTCAGCCCAGTCTAGCAGCAGTGCAGGTCGGCCCGTGGCTGAAGATGTGTTTGTACACGTGGACATGACAGGACCCCCAGACGAGAGTGGAGGGCGTGAAAATGGGGGTCCTGTTCATGCCAGGCCTATTGTGGGAGCTGGTTCTGATCAGCAGCATGTAAACGGCATGTGTCGAAGCCAGGGCAGCCTGGATGGTGCAACAGGAGAAGATGGGGCAGCCCCTTCTTTTGAGAAGTTGAATCCTTACCCAGCACCTCCACCACCAAACCCGCTGTACCCTGGTCGCAAAGTGATCGAGTTCTCCTCCGATGACAAAGTCAAGATTCCCAAGAACAGTCCACTGCCCAATTGCACCTACGCTACTCGTCAGGCCATTTCTCTTAGTCTTGTGCAGAACGAAGAGGAGGCAGTCGAGCGCCAGCGGACCGTGCCCAATAGCCCTGCTGTGTCTGATGGGGGTTGGCGGTCTGGGACCTCCTCATCTTCTGGTGGAGGGCATGCTTCTCACCAGCGCACACCTCCACAGATGGATGCGATGGACACCCTCTCAAGTCATTCAAGTCCCTTTAGCAGCCCCCCTCAGCCTCCGAGCGCCTTTGCAAGCTCTGGTAGCTCAGAGGAGGACCTAATGGCCAACTGGCAGCGCATGTTTGTAGAAAAAATGGCACCATCCACCGAAGGCTGCCTTGTCAACCGTACGTCCTTCAGCAGTGAGACGGTAAAAGATCTCCAAAGAAGTCACAATGGAAAATCAAGAGTAGGGGCTCTGAGAGGTGCTTACTCTGATGGCGAGGAGGGATCCTCGGCCCAGAGCTGGACGGCAAGTAGAGAGTCCAGTTTGGATACAGACAACAGCAGCATGGCAGACCTCCGGGCAAAAAAGACTCAATACGGTGGTGACTTTTCCCAGGAAGAGGGTGAACACCTACTGATGGCCCTTGATCCACTTGAGAATGATGGTGCTAGTGGTGACACCATGGTCACAATTGAGAGCAGTCCAGCCTCTGCTAAGTGTCAAGAGTTTGCTGAAGATGATGGCTCTGCAGGAAGTTCATCTGAGGAGCGAGATATCCTGCCCCAGGACTTTCCTGTCATCGGCTCAAGAGCCCTAGCTGCCCTTGAGGATTATGCAGACAAGCCCCCTCAGACTGGCTCCTCACGACCTCTGAAGAGCCCCAAGAGAATGGGGGTTCATCACTTGCACCGCAAAGACAGCCTTACACGAGCTCAAGAGCATGGAAACTTGCTGGACTGAGACTTTCAGGCTTATTCTTCTCTTCTTTTTTTGACCTTGAGTGCTCTTCATCTTACTAGCAATCTCTAGGCATTGCAGCATACGACAAGTGGAAGGGATTGAATCAGCACTGTTGTACTTATCCCTGATCATGCTGCTGTTGCAGAGGCATCATTGTAACTCTTCTGTCCTTTCTCTGAGGCTTGGAGCTCTTTTATCTGTGGAACCAGTGGTATTGATGGCACCCGTGGTGAAGTACTTCAGTCAGTCTGGCTTTGCGTGGACGGTGCTTCAGGGATCGTACAAGAATGTCATAGGAGACATTCCAAGTCCGAGACTTGATTCTGTTTGATGTGACATGATTAAGTGGGCAACAGAAGGACATAGCTATACAATTACACTTCTGTAAGAGAAAGAGTTCAAGATTGAGCAGCATTGGGAATGATCCATGTGGCACTGTACGGACATGGAACATCTCACATAATGGGTGTTTTGACATTTGCTTTTGTCCTCGGGTGAAAGTTTTCTACCCAGATAATGATATCTACCCAGTATCCAGGTGCAAGTCCTTTGTTACGGGAGATTGGGATGGCACCAAATGGCCACAGCTTCACAGATACCACTGTGTCAGGCATTCTGCTGGCTGAAGCAGATTAAATGTAATCTATGGGGACTCTCTTGTCAATTTTCAGTGCCTAACCCTTGCTCTGACATAGGGGGCTCTCCATCACCCTTTAAAATAACATCTTGTTCCTTTAGCCTGCTTTTAGTCATCATAAACTGAGATGATCCTTCACCTCCAATTTTCGGTTACCTCTCTTCATTGATCTACCACTGTATTTCAACACCCAATCTAAAGACAGCTTTTGTACTTTGATAATTTGAATTTGATGTATTCAGTATGTGTTTTAATGATCAAGTGTACTCCCTGATTTTCATTCTCATCTATTTTGTTTGACTAATGGTATTTAAAACCAATTATGATTTTAAGTAAATATATAGAGTTTGTGTATTTATTTGTCTTATGCTTGTCTGAAGTGTCCCATTACTTCCCTCAAAGCAGTTAAGCACTTGCAGAAGTGTGTATAAATGCATAGGTTACTAAATCCTGTCATGAAATGAGAAGGTATGCAATCCCTATAACACATTTTAAATATTTAGTCTATTTCTTTTTTTTTCTTTTTTCACAGGTCAGTATTTAAGAGTAAAAAAACAAACTCTACAAGTAAGGCTGAAACGTTAAAATGTGTCATTGGTATTTTATGTCCTCCAATTCAGAGATATATTAATCTGACCCTTTGATGCTGATGGCACAAATTGCCTTTCAGAGGGCATATTAATATTTAAAAACTATGCATTTAGTACTGTGTAATAACACCACAAAAACCTAGCAAAGCTTTCTCTCTGTTATGATGACATAGCGGACTTCTAAATGAAAAAACGATGATGTAAAAAGCTGAAATTTAAACCAGAAACATGACCAGAATGCATTATTTAGATGATTTTTGTTTGTTTGTTCTTTTTAATCCCTGATTTCAAGAAAAGCCATGCTTTGATCTTAATGAATGTAATATGTAATGGAAATAATCTTTATGTAGCATCCGTTTTCATTGGTTCCTCTTTATTCTTTAGCTGATGCGAATGCTTTATGTATTTTAAGGGGACTGTGCATCCCGCCATCATTGGGTGTCTTTTTCTGTGTGTATTTTTGTGTGTTAATCTGATTTCTCGTGATTATGGAAGATCAATCTGTCTTCTACAAGTTTTTTTTTTCTTTTCTTTGAGTGTCCGAATCGTTTCATTTCAATCCTTGTTCAAATAGCATTTTAATATTCATATTTTTTTCTCAAACAATAAGTTTCATATGCAATGGCTACAAGCATCCTCATTCTTTTGTTTTGATAAATATAGAGACGATTAAACTCTGTGTTGCCTTTTTAAGTGCTTGCTTTGTGCTTTTTATTTGCAGTAAGTTTAAGTCTGTTGAACAGTCGTTCTCCAGATGTCCCACACAAGGTCAAGGACTTCATGCAGTAGTGTACTTAAAAATAAAAAAATTTTTTGTAGAAACTGGACATAGCATACCCTCCACCCTTATTGATTTGAGACATATACCCTACAGGTGACACACAAAAGTATTCCTCATGCATAAAAATATGCTGTGTACGTACGATTCTTAGGATTTGTCTTTTATTTATGAACGTATCAGTGAGTCAGAAGGTACAGCAGCATGTATTACATTTTAAACAGTATTCCTGGAAGGACATCAGTCTTTTGTATAACGTTTGCTGTATATATTCACCACATAGCTAGTCTGCCACAGCACTCCTTGCCCTGAATAATTCAGCTATATGTTCCTCAGTGAAGGGCTCCCGAGTCCACACTTACTCTTTGTCTTACACTTTGGTCTTCGTATGTAGTTATCAGACTTGCTCTGCAATATATGGGAGTACCATTAATAGCCCATGATTAATTGAAGTGTAACTACCCACCATGCTGAATCATTAATATTTTATCATGTTCTAAAATAGTTCTGTGATGCTTTAAAGAGACAGAGTAAACCCTGTCAGAGTCTCGCATGACGAATTAATCTCTTAAATATTTCAGTCTCGTCAGATGTTACACCAGGACATGCAAATAAATACAAAAAAGACACGACAATGGTCAGAATGTGCCATACACTGAGTGCATATGTAGGACTTTCTCCACTTTAATAACTCAAATGTAATTGCACGCATAAGAGACGTGCACATATTCTTTAATCCAAGGTGACCCTCTGGTGTGCTGTGCACAAGTCATTCAAAAGCTTTGCTGAGAAATCTAAGAAATGAAAAAAATGTCAAGGTTGTCCTCCAAGCAACACTCCAATCCACCTTCTGGCCAAAGCTGACGTCTCTGTGATTGAAAAACATATTCAATTCATGTTATCTTCTCTTTAACCTTCAAGACGGTGCTTAGTCTGCGCTCCTTTTCCTTTGATCTATGAATGTTTTTATTCATCAGTAGGCCAACTTTCATGTAACCATCAACAAAATGTCAAGTCAAATTAAGTCTGAAATTAGCTTTTGTTATTGACTAATGCGCTTGTATTCAAGTGAAAATTGACCCCGCTTACTTTAATACATATTCCTGGTTTTGCTATCGTGGTAATCTTTCATCAAAGTGTAATTAGCGCACTCCCCCTTAACAATGACTCCTTTTTGTTAATGTTAACTAAGAGCCATTGTTAAGCCCTAGTTTAAGCATTGACTGAACAAACTCACATTCAGGATTCATTTTAGTATGAAATGACTATACTCGACCTAATCAATTTCTGATTAACAAAATCAAGTTCTGCCCTAAATTTTGTTGTTGAACATCCTGTTTCACTTGAAAATGCCTTGGGAGTCAAATTGGTTGGGCTTCATGTTTTGTAGAGTCCTTGCAATTCTTTAATAGTTGTATTTTGTTTACTTCATTTATTAAACAAGTTTCTGAAGTTTAAGTTTTAAATTATTAACGTTTAAATTCTGTGAGTCTCAAGATATTATTGTCCTGATGCTTTAACATTGTGGTGGGATTTCATTGATTATGTGAGGGGATTTTCTAAGGGTGCAAAAACCAGTTTCATGTTGATGTTGGCTCGCACAATAACATTTCAGATGTGTACAATTTTACAGTTTGTCTTCTGAATTTGTCCATAATTCCTCAGACAGATTTCTGGTGCATACCTTGTCTTATGTGCAGCTGTAGCAACATGGTGCTTTTTTCCTTGACATACCGTCATTTTGATCCCCTCCCTGTGCAGTGTAATTTTCACCAGTTTAAAAGAAATTTATTTTGACTTTTACTTTTATCAGGAAAGGCTTTAATGTTTGTGTAGATGTTTCATGTACAGCTTTTTACTCTTAAAAAAAAAAAATCTTTTTATGACTGGACTGATTTTATTTTCAGAATTTGTAAACTGATGTATATTTTAAAAGAAATAAAACTATTTTAAAGCGTTGTTTTGAACTACACTTGCAGTGTCCCCTCCATGCACTACTGCGATTCACTGGTGTGTGTTCATTCTGTCACATGACGTCATTGTAGCCGTGGAGCGGCAGTGACGATGCAGGAGTGCCCACTGCTGGCCATGAGGGTCCGGTGCTCGTCACTGGCTGGATACAAGCACCTAGCAACAGTGTGCCAACAGTCCTTGGTTGTAATTGTCAAAACAATAACAGGAACTAATTAGGGTCAGTAAAGCATATCAGCAGATCTGACAAGAACTAGGCCTAATTGCTGTTTTGTCTGGCAGTTTCCAGGATCATTGCATAAATTAACACCTCAAGACTGTTTTGTGCAGGAGTGTTATTTATCATTATTATCTTTTCATTCTTACATGTATACAGGCTTTTGCCCTCTTTGCATGTGACACTGGCAACAGAGCCTGTTCAGGGTGCGGATCAAAAGATTTTTCTCTTCAAAAGGGGGTCCGGCAGAAAAAGTTTGAGAACCACTGGCTTGAACTAATATGACATCAAAATGCCAGTTTGCAGTATTAAGCAGCCTTATGGATTATTTTTGTACAGATAAAATTACTAAACGAATGAAAATAAGGCGACCAGGTTTCCGAAATGGAAACGGGGAACGTCTCCTATTTCAGTGGTCTAATTCTAACTAAAATCTAATTTGTTATCTAAAGAACATTTGAACAATTTAGTGTTTCTAGTTGTTCACTATACTGTTATTGCAATTATGTTTAGTTTGATTATTATGATTTGGGCTCACTATGAAAATAGTTGCGTGGGCGTAAAAGAGATGGAGATGGGGCAATCTGTGCATGAGCTGATGTTTTATTTGAATCAGGACAGAGCGCTGGACACACTCTCATGTTTTAGTCATACTTGAAGCAGGAGGGCGCCCTTGAGCAGAAAGTCCAAGACGGACTCATAGAAATAAAAACTTGTGATGTACCAGGAACGTGAAGATATTTGCCTTGTCCAAATGTCCACACTTGCAATCTTGGCCGCCTGAGAGCACGTGCACTGGACAGGAAGTAAGTGCACAAGACTCTCCCAGGTCTTAGGAGTAGTTCCCTTCCAGAACAAAAATGTACAGATATTGTACTCACCCCGTGTCATCTAAGATGTTCATGCGTTTCTTTCTTCACTCGTAAAGAGTTTGAACTTCCAAAATGCAGTTTAAGTGCAGCTTCAAAGGGCTCTAAACGATCCCAGCCCCTAAAAACAAACTAATAATAATAATATTAAAATTTTGAGTTACATTTGAACCTCAAACACTCCTCTTGTCTAGCTCTGCGTGAACTGTCTTCCCCCTTTCCAGGACAGTTAAGGTAGGTCTAATAACTCAAAATCGTCCTACATCACTGCAGAAGTACCGACCCGGTGTTTACAAAGTGAACGTGACAAACAATAAATAATTTTTATTATTATTATTATTACGTTTTTAAAGATTTTGAAGTTGGAGAAAATGAGATGGGAGTTTTTAGACCTAACCTAACTGTCTTGGAAAAAAAAATAAAAATAAAAAAACGTTAATGCAGGTAGACAGGACAAGCATTTGAGGTTGAAAAGTATTTAATTTGTAATTCGTTTTTTTGGAAAGTAACCGATCGTTTCGCTAGATAAGACCCTTCTTCCTCAGCTGGGATTGTTTAGAGGCCTTCGAAGCGGAATTTAAACTGCATTTTGGAAGTTCAAACTAGGGGCACTATAGAAGTCCATTATATGGAGAGAAATCCTGAATGATTAGCCCAAAAAAATAATTTCTTTACAAAGGAAAAAAGTAAGACACGGACATCTTTGATGAAAAGGGTGTGAGTACATTATCTGTAAATTTAGCTCTGGAAGTGAACCCTCCTTTTAAAACACAAGTGCCCTTAAAGCAACACTCCACTTTTTTAGAAAATAGGCTAATTTTTTCCCTAGAGTTAAACAGTTGAGTTTTACCATTTTTGAATCCATCCAGCTAATCTGTGGGTCTGGCAGTGGCACATTTAGCTTAGCTTAGCTTAGCTTAGCATAGATCATTGAATCTGATTAGACCATTAGCATCTTGCTCAAAAATGACCACAGAGTTTTAATATTTTTCCAAATTAAAACTTGACTCTTCTGTAGTTACAGAAGCACCTGAAAATAGTCCCCAGCAACTCTGCTATTGCTGCAACTACACAAACAAGCTGGGACTATTTTCAGGCGCTGCGTAATATCACTACGCCTGCTGCACCCATGGTATGGCAGTGAAGTTCCTTGATGATTACGCCAGAATGAGAGTCTAGTTCCTAGCCATATCAGTCTAGAAAATCACAACTTTTCATTTTTTAGTCCACAGTGTAAAAAGAATCAAGTTTTAAATAGGAAAAATATCGAAACTCGTTTTCAACCCAGACCTGGAGATCGGCTGAATGGATTCAAAAAAGGTAAAACTCAACTGTTTAACTCTAGAGGAGTTGGAAAATGAGCCTATTTTTATTTATTTTTTTAAGTGAAGAGTTCCTTTAACGCGCACTAAATCTCCGGAGCAGTATTCAAAGAATTTTTTCTGCATTTACAAACTTTGTACCTTGTCAAATGTTATTTCGTGCCTTTGCTTTGAAATTGCTCGTACTATTCTTAATTAGGCTTATTATTTTGCATTTCTGCAAATGTTTATCAGTTTTTCGTATTATTATTTTACTCAACAGTAAAATAATAAATTAATTTGGAATAACGTACATTTTAGATATTAATATTGCCAGTTACTTGCTGCTTTGTTTAGCAAATGTACGTCTTCGAAATGCACAAAGTGATGTGTTTGATTCCTGAATGTTTGAGTGTTTTTTCGACAGCCATGTTGATTCAGTGACTAACTAAAGATATGAAAGTATAACCTGCAGAAAGACTCTAGATGATTGCAGACTCGGTAGGCATTTTTGTGCACTACGTGCACTGACTCCGATCTCATTTCAGTCCCTTCCAGATCAGACTAATGAGCATTTCATCACGCTGAATCCTTTAGCATTCTCCTGTCAGTGAAGAGGATTCATTACAGCATTACCCACTGGAAAATTGGCCTTCCATTTGTCTCAGTTCTTTAGCAGCTTGGTAGATTGATTGGAGGCTTTCATTAATTATAGACATTGATCTCCTTCCTTTTATTTGCCTTTCCTGGCAGCTGCTGAATGAGAGAGGAGATAGACATTAGGTTGGTTTTGGTGTCCATTTCCTAACTCGATCCCTGACCGGAAATAGAGAGCTGCTTCTTCAAAGTCATGGAAGGGAGCAGTAGATATAATACCTAAAAAGAACTAAAAGCAAAATAAATGTGCAGGGTCAGAAATTAATTTTGCATCAAGGGACACAATTATTTTTTATAATTAATTCAAAACTTCAACTGCAGCATTTACAGCAGTTGCATATATATATATATATATATATATATATATATATATATATGCAGTCCACAGTTTTTTTTTATTCAATCTCTAACTCTGACTGAACACAATATGTCATGATAAAGCAATGTTTTAATTTAAAAGGATTTAAAAGGACCCTCATGGTTTCAAAGGATGAATTTTGAGAGTTTGTTTTCAAGTGATATATCATTTCTGATGATTTCTAAAGTGTGATAGAGAAAAAGGCAACAAAGAAGACTGTTATGATGGAGGTTTTTAGGTGCACTCTTGCCATAAATTAATCTATTACTTTTCCTACATCATTTTTAACAAAAAAAGATTGGTAAAATATCTATTTAGGAGTCTTAGATCTACAGATATACAGTCTGTCATGATTAGATTAGGATTTAATTGTAATATAGTGAAGTAAATGTAGGCATACAGGCAGACAGTTAACAGGTTAAGTTATATCACATAATCAAGAGTGTTGATGTCAGTATTTAGACAAACAGTCTTCACACCATATCATTCTTAATAAACATAAGCCTGGCAGAATGAACAAAATATCTGTCTAATTCTGCAAGGCTTGATTAGTTGATTTAAGGTGTTCAATTCGGGATGATTAAAAGCCATTTTAGAGCAAATACATAGAAATGATGAATAACCTGTCGTTAAATGAATGTACATAATTTACTTTATATAATGTAATGCATATACAGTAATGCATGCTATCTAGTGTTGCAACATGATATTCTCTGGCCGTTCTCCTCATCATAAAAGAGGGTTGTAAATCTATAATTTCTGTAAATACGTTTTGGCTGTATGCTGCACAAAGCTTGTGAACCACACTCTATGGGGGATTGAATTATCCATTCTGCACAAATGCTTTTTATACCCTAATTATCAAATGCTAAAAAAAAAAAAAAACTGAGTCTCAACAGCTGATTTCATAAGAAAAATGGATCTCCAAAAACAGCAAGCTTTTCTTTTTTTCTTTTTTTTGAAGAGAAAAGAGCAGGTTATAAATGCATGAAACACAGAGGTCTGGAAAAAGACTTGAATGTGGATCACATTTGTTCTAAATGTTATAAACAACATGATCAGCATTGCACAGGAGCTGCTGTAACAGTACAGAAGCGCTGGGACATGTGACTGGAAGTCTGCCTGTTTTCACTGCGCTACGGCACTTTTAATGCTCCGATGTATTCACAGTAGGAGTATCATATTTACACTGCACAACTGGCCGAATCCAAATGAAGGAGACTGTGAACAGACACAGTGACGAACAGACATCAGACACCACACTGAAGCCTGTGTAATGGAAACAGACACTACTCATATATACATTAAACCAACAATTATTCAGGCACCAGATTCTTTTTTTACTAGTGGGTGCAGGACACTATAGTTCATACATGTAAGTCAGGATAGAAAAATAAAATAAACGGTGACATTTTATACCCCAAAATTCTTCATACAGTGGACTACCAGTAAAAATGTGGGACCAAAAATTACTCAGACACTTTGACCTGACCATGTTCTGCTTGAAGTGTGTTTCTTAAATTGCTAATGTGACCTTTTTACACCACAGACTGAACAAAATGAAGCATTGCTTGGTAACTGACCACTATGTGTAGCTATTCAGCCTAATTCATTACATACCTTTCTTGTCATATTTCATTAAACTGTTATAATGTCAGAAATGTTAAAGGTGTAAGAAAACATTTTTGTTTGACTATATATATATATATATATATATATATATATATACACTTGGCTGGTTTATCTTAGCAGTTATTCCCTGTTTGCAGACACAAGTAAAAAAAAAAAAAAAAGCAGAGCAAAAGCATTTAAAAAGTTGTAAACTGATTTATTCAGGCATCAGGCCATACCATTAACCCTATACAGCTCATCTAACAGAGTATACTGTCATTGGTTAAATACAGTAGATTTATAAATAGACTGTACATCTGTAAAATAAATAATTCACTATTGCGTATTATAAGTCACTTGGTGTTTAAGGTTTGAACTGTCTTGGGCTAAGTGCTACAGGTCATGCGGCGTGAGGGGTTGCGCATTAGCTGGTGGTCTCGCAGCAGTCCTACAGCGCAAGCACACAACATGGGCAGCTCCAGTCTCACATCTCTGTCTCTGCCAAAAAGCTCTCACCCAGTCCTGATGTCATTAGGACCATCTGGGAGCTGGAAGAGTCTGGAAGGGTCAGAGACAATGTGTGAAGAGGACAGGAATTTGGCTTCTCCCGTTCTGACTTAAGATTCTTCTGTCTAGGGATAGTTCACATTCTCTCATCTTTTATTCACCCTCAAACCGGCACTGACTTTCTTTTACCCGGTGTATTTTTGGGGAACATCCTGGCCGCTCTTCTTCATGTACACTATACTGCTCACCAAGGCTGCTTTTACTTGATCAAAAAATAATATTGTGGAATGCTATTATAATTAACAGTTTGTTATTTTAATATATTTTACTATATAATTAATTCCTGTCATCAAAGCTGAATTTTCAGCATTTCCAGAAATCATTTTAATATGCTGATTTGCTGCTCATAAGTTTTCAATGTTAAGAACAGTTGTGCTGCTTAATAGTTTTTGTGCAAGCCTTTTTTCATGATTCCTTGATGAATAAATGTTCAGTTAAAACTGAATGTATTTGACAATCTTAAAGTCTACTGTTTGTGTTCTTATTAACCCCAAACCTTTGAACAGGGGAGGTACAGTAATGGAAATGAGAGGGGACTGGGTCTCTCGGGCTCCAAAAGTAATCCATTCGACTTCTGTAGAATGTACCAAAAATCATTAACGTATTTAAAAAATGTAGGCTATTTTTCAGAAAATCAGTGAGTATAACAGTCTTTCTGTAAAAATGGGCCATTGACACTATTGATGTCATTGGTTTTAGTGAAACTTCTTTACTTCTTTGATACTTTTAAGGTGATTTTTTAATTACCTCCAACCAGTCCCCTTTCACTTTCATCATATGGAAAGGAATGGCCAGGATTTGCTTCCCAAAACTCATCTTTTGCGCAAAAAATCAAGTCAGATAGGTTTGGAACGATGTGAGAATGATCATTTTGAGCCGAACTATTCCTTTCAAATTGAACCTCGCTAATAATAACCTCTAAGTCTAATGACTTCAGGATATACAGGACACAGAACTCACAACTTGGCACTTATAAGAAATTCATATTTCTATTTCATAAGTAGAAATGATCTCTCCTAAATAATGCACGAGTAATGTCAGTTTCTGTACTTCCCTTTTGCCCCAGCCTCTTAGAAGCAGTTACTCCAGGAAAGTCATCCACACACAAAGAGAGAAAGAGAAAGCGGGAGAGAGATCTAAATGAAACGGTCTTGAAGCAAAGAGAACAGGCTGAGAGAGAGAGAGAGAGTGAGGCTGGTCAGCCCTTACTGCTGTGGGGGACCCAGGCGGGTTTCTCCCTGGGGGGCCCCGAGCGTCCGCGAGCCTCTCCGTCCTTATCCTCCTCCTCCTCACCTTCAGAGAGGAGATCTGAGATCTGCTGCTGCAGCTCAGGACTGATGTCGTTCTCGGCTAGAACCAGCACACGCAGGCTGGTGGGGTAGTTCTCCACCATGTCTAGGAAGACCTGATCACAGAGAGACGAGAAGGCTTGCTATCCAGCGACATGTCAGTAAATATCTTAAATATATCCCTTTTTTTACTAGGAAAAGTTGGCACTGATACTTGGATGACCCTGCTTAGATTGCAACCAATGCATATTTTACCATCCAGACACCAAGCAGAGTCATTACAACTATCCTCACATAAGTATAAACACTGAGAGCATGAAGAAAGTCCTTGTGCAGCTTTGCCATCTAGTGGAGAGTTATGAAAAACAGTCCTCTGTTGACGGACTCATTGAAAACTGAGCTGGTTATGGTTAACCCAAGGTTATGGGTTCGATTCCCAGGGAACACATGTTAGGTAAAAATGTTAGTCTGAATGCACTATAAGTCGCTTTGGAAAAAAGCATCTGCTAAATGCATAAAGTGTCAAATGAATAGCTAATATTAAAAGCATTAATATATAGTTTTGGAGTGCAACCAGAGATCAAACTCTTTTCTTCCTTAGGAGATCAATTAAGCTAAAAATGAAATTCTCATAATTTATTTCTTCTGTGTTATTTTGAAGAATGATAACATGATATTCTTTATAGATTTACGTTACTGTTTGAAAGTTTGGGGCCTGTAAGATTTGTAATGTTTCTAAGACACTGATGCTCATCAAGGCTGCATTTATTTGATCTAAATACAGTAAAGATGTTATTACAATTTAAAATGATTGTTTTCTATGAGAATGTATTTTAAAATGTAATTTATTTCTGCAATTTTCAGCATCCTTACTCCAGTCTTCAGTGTCACACGATTCTTCAGAAATCATTCTAATATGATGATCTACAGCTCAAAAACATGTCCTGTTATTATCAACACAGCCAACAGTTGTGGCTCCTCAATATTTTTGTGGAAACTGTAAAACATTTTTTTTTTCTGGATTCTTTGATGAATACAAAGTGCATTTATTTGAAACAGAAATCTTTTGTAACATTATAAATGTCTTTACTGTTGTTTTGAACAATTTAATGCATCTAACAGTAGTTGCTGTAATATTATTTCCTTTAACAAAACTGAGACCAAAAAATTATGAAATTATTATTCTTTTTTTTTCATGTTTTGGTGAATTATTCCTTTATCAGTCTGCATTTTATTGTGATTTTCTAAATATAATGTAAATATTAAGCAAATATTATATATATATATATATATTAGTGCTGTAAAATGATTAATCGCATCCAATGATCGCATCCAAAATAAAAGTTTTTGTTTACATAATATGTATACTGTGTATATTTATTATGTATATAAATACACACACATGCATGCATATATTTCAGAAAAATTACATTTTATATATTAAATATATTTATTTAGAATATAAATATACGAATGCAGATATAGACATGTAAATAAATGTCAATTTACAAAATATATACTGTATGTGTGTATATATATACATAATAAATATTATGCAAAACAACTTTTATTTTGGATGCGATTAATCGTTTGACAGCACTAATATATATATATATAGATATAAACAGACAATTGTTAGGCTAAAAAAAAATCCATATATATTATAATTAATTTGAATGAAAATATTCAAAAGTCAGCATGTTTCATGCTGTGGTTCTGAGTCTGGAATATACCTGTGCTGACTGATTGGTGAGGCCGGTTCCCTCCAGGTCCAGGACTTCAAGAGTTCGACTGGATGCAACAGCGACAGCCAGCATCCCAGCGATGTGATCCCCTGGAGACCACACGTATCGGGAAAAGCTGAGACAGAGACTCGAGTGCAAGGTGCAAACCAAGTGCTTTTCAAAGTGCAAACCCTGCATTTCTCCGGCAGTAACATTTGCATGCTTGGGTGGCAGTTTCATTCACCGGGGAGCAACAGTCAGCAAATAAATGTCTCAATATATAGCATCTACATCGACCACTATACTTCTGGCAAAGACTTGCCTCCTTGAATTAATTGTTAAATAGATTTGTGTCAAACCATGACACGCAATTCACTTTACAAACATTTAAAGCAAACTCTTGAGCTTATTTAATACTGATTAAAAGTGTTAACAATATCTATATATCATGTCCATACCTATGTAACATACATCCATACCTCAAAACTGCAGAAAATCGCTCACCTAAGGGGTTGTAGTCGAGGTTGAGGACTCGTAACTGTGAGCTATGAGCCACGGCGATGGCCAGTCGAGCCCAGCCCTGCGTGCTGACGGCTGGGTTGGCACTCAGCGTGAGCTCTTTAAGCCCTGTGCAGTATTATCGATCGCATAAAAGAGCATTGTTAATTCACCACAGAGCCAAGCCTGCTGCTAGATTTAAAACTCCTACTGCACTATTTTTCATTTGGATATACATTATTCATAGAATTGTACAAATTTTCCAAAATTACACACAGAAAAACCATTCTCTAAATAAATGAAATCCTTACACACAGTCTTCATCAATGTTTTACAGTCCAAATAGCATTCAAAAAAGTTTTTAGGTTAATTTAATTTTGCATCTTTGTAAAATAGTGATCTATGACATTATACTATATAGAATATCAAAAGTCATTTAATACATTTTGTGAAAGTAAAAAATGGCTTCTTGCTTCATGTTGGGGGCCATCACACCTTTCTTTGCACAATTTTACATTTTGTGCTATGACGACAAAAATGAGCAATTATATCCATTAATTTTCATTAGGAATACACCATCTGGCTCATGCATTATCATCATCACTAAAAATTCTTAACATGATGTTTAATGTGACTAACCGCTTGTTTAAGCTTCATGTATCTCAAAGGTTTTTTTGTATGGAAAGTGTCTTTAGTAAACACTGTTTCCTGGTGAAGCTGTGATGTTTTACCCGATTTGGCTCCATCTGGAGGAAGCATGCCACAGATGAGACGGACTGCCTCATCTCCCAGCATGCAGTCCCCCAAATCCAAGGACACCAGTGAGGGGTGAGTGGACAGGGCTCCATTCAGGTTGACCAGTCCTGCATCTAAAAGTGGACTCCCATGGAGACTGTAAAGGCACGGGGAAAACGGACAGAGACAGACATTATTTCATGTGCTACATTTGAATTCTCTGGAGAAAAATGGCAATGCTTTCAAGACAGTAGAAGTGTTTCAACTGTCTTTTCTGCGTTACAAATATATATATATATATATATATATATATATATATATATATATATATATATACCCAACATGACTGAAGGTTATATCACTTTCCAACATAGCAAATGCATATACATAATACATTTGACACACACACAAAACTGAGTTTGTAAAAAGACCAATCACAATTCAGTATGCAAACGATCTGAGAAACACTACCAGCCTCTAATATTACAGTGACGTAATCGAAATCCCTTGGAACTGAGGGAACATTCTAACAGTGTCAGTGGAAGTTCTGACTTTACATTTATAAACACGAAATATATATATATATATATATATATATATATATATATATATATATATATATATATATATATATATATATATAAGCATACATAAAAAAAAAAAAAAAACGGATAAATTAAGAACTAAATTTGAAAAAAAAAAAAAAATATATATATATATATTATTTTAGCGCATTGCTGGGGTTACATTGTAGCTATACTAGCCTACATATTTTGTTGTACAATGTGCATATTATATTAACTCATTTAGCGGGCGTACAAATGAGGAACATCTCAATCAATGTATTATTAGAGCCAATAATATACACAATGCAGATTTTGACGTTTCAGGATTAGTAGCCTCTAAGGGTTACTGGATGTGTTTTTGGGGGTTGCTTATGTGTCAAAGTCAAATAGCCCACCAGTGATATTGTGTTGTCGAAATGTTTCGATTCCGTTCTTCAGTTTAAGACTGACTGACAGGAAACTTCTCCTCAATAACAGCCTATCGCTATAAATATGCGCGATGATGATAATAATAGTGACTAAAGAATCCTCAAAGAAGCACTCACAAGAGCGTCTGGAGGGATCTGTTGGCCTTCAGAGCATCTGCCAGCTGCTTGGTCCGGCCGATGGTGGACACCACGCCGAGGTTGAGGTTGAGCTGCGCGAGGGAGACCGACTCCGCCACACCGCGACACACGCGGCCGAAGTCCCGGTCCGACAGCTGGCAGCCGCGCACCGACAGCAGCCGCACGCTGTTCTCCTTCAGACTGTCGCATATGTCTTTGATCTCCGCGCCGGACAGCGCCTCTCCCGTGATCTGAATAGAGCCCGGCAGCATCTCGGCGGTGTCAGGCTCGATTAACGGGCATTATGGATCCTGGAGGTCGGATCCGCGGCGTCTAATCCGGTGCAGCAGGCGACCTCGGGATATCGCGGAGGGAAGGTGTGGTGCTGCTGCTGCTGTCTACTTCAGCGTTTTGTGCGTTTGCCTCCCGACAACCCAAGATGATGATGATGATGCTGGTGCTGTCGGTGACTATATATAACGTCGCTCACGGTAAACTGTTCCCATCGGTCCAGTGAAACGGGTTTGAGGCGACTCCAGGCTTGAGGTAATCCGCCTGACAGCTGATGCTGGGATTGGCCACAAGCAGAGAACGCCTCTGTGGCGAGCGCCAGTGTAGTGATCGGGAAATGGGCGCAGGGGAACGAGTGTAGGCTGTTTGGATGATTACTAGGGTCTTGGAAGTAGGTTGTATCTATTGCATGATGCAGTAGAACACCGGGGCAAGTTGTCACACACTTCACCCTATTGATGTTTGTCAGCATAGGTTCATTTTCACAAAGTGAATTTCTGTACATATCAAGTTTTTCTCAATATTTACAGTTAGCCTAATTTAACTGTTGTGGGTAGGCTACCCTAGATTTTCACAGTGGGGAAATGACTATAGGTTTTGCAACAACGTAAATTTTTGAAACAACACAAAATAACTTATTTATAAAAGTTATAAAAACACTTATTTGGAACAAATGAACTTATTACACATCAAAAAATGTAAAAAATAAATTATCTGTAATTTTTTATAAAATCATATAAAACGTGACAATTCCCCCGACCTGACATTTTTGAAAAAATGTATTTTGTTCTGACAGTTTAATCCTGTAATATCTGACACTTGAAATTCGTCAGATCAATTTATTTTTCATTTTAATTCGACTTATTGAACCCTTTAGATAAAAAAAAAAAAATGCACTTAAAGAAAGAGATAATATTTTGCATATATGTGCATGTGTTTGAATATTTGATATTTCATGCTTTTATGACTCATATTATATATGACATAGGAGAACATGGAGCACATACTCGAGGAGAAAAACAAAACAAAAAAGGTTTATTCAGAGGCCCAAACTGGACAAAAATATGCAATTTGATGCAGTTGTAATATCAAATTCTGATTGCATGTAATGCAAATCAATATTTCATAACAATAGCAGAGACTTAAAATGCATATAAATATCAGTTGTCACTCTATATCTTGCAAAACGTAATGCAATGCAACACGATGATGACTGAGCTGTACAATGTTTCTCAAAAGCCTGACATGTCATATTTGATACTCCAATGTTAGCATGATAGCCACAATTGATTTTATAATATACCTTATCTAACTGATTCTTGTTTGAATGTGTGTCAGTGTTATTGTATTCACTTGTTACCCAATAGCTACTAGAAACATATATCAAAACTTTGTTGTTAGTCATTGTATATATGGCTACATGCACAAATAATAGTCATCCAGGCGCAGCTCTGTGGCACAGGTGGGTCTTGTGAATAATATATTGAATGGATCCACATGAATGTCACTTGTTTCTTCTCTCAGCAACAGTCGGAGGATGTGAGGGTGGATGGTATAACCAGTTGTACCCAGAGCGTGTCTGGTTGCATGGCCCCATCTGTGTGAGCAGGGAAACGTGAGCCCTGAATGAAACACACACAATTAATTCCTAATGCAACCCAGTGTATGGACTCACCTTAACTTACCCTGATCAGTGCAGTCAACCAGAGCGCCATCGAAGAACAAAAAGAAAGTCTGCTGCGTCCAAAAATGTAAATGCAAAAGGTGAGTTGCATGTTCCGAGTAAATGTAAAGTTTTAAAAACGGACTAAAAAACTAAATCAAAAACTCAAATAGCATATTAAATGGTTTATCATTGTGCAAAATTTGTATTGTTCGGATCTGCTGCTCTTCTAGGCCTGTAAAAAAACACATTTTTCATCCTGCATACCAATGCCGTCTTGGTGTCATTAAAATATTTTGCTGCAGCAGTATTCCTTTATGTTTTAAGACTGACATGAATCTTTCTAATAATCCAAGAAAATAAATCTATCTGTCTGTCCATCTACCTTATCATCCACCTCCATTTTCTTAATATTATTTCTGCCACGGGCTCTAGTCAAATGTATTGTAGGGTTGTGTTGTAGGTAATTTTAGACAGGCTCTACAGAGCACTTCAAGTAGTTTAACCTACTTTGCAACCTTTTAGATGCAAATGTGAGACACTTTTATTTCGGGAAGCACAATGATAGGCCTTTGCCATTTCACTTCAAAGGTTTCTCTTCTGGGACTGTTTGAAAGCACTCTTTTATTCTTTAAGAGCATTTATTTAAAGAGGTTATGTTATTGTATTTATTTATTACAAAGGTGCTCTATTGGACTGAGATCTAGTGTCTGAAAGCCATTTCTCTAGTCAACTCCTTGCCATGTTCAAGAAACCAGTTTGAGAAATGTTGAGCTTTGTGACATTATCCTGCTGGAAGTAGCTGTTAAGAGGTTAGCAACTGTACTCAGGAAGGCTGTGGAGTTGGCTCTGTTGGTACTAAAGAGCCCCAAGTGTGCCAAGAAAGTATCCCCCACACCATTACACCACCAGCAGCCTGAACCTTTGATACAAGGCAGGCTAGATCCATGATTTCATGTTGTTCAGGCCAAGCAACCTGGTAGCAACATGTTACTGTTCAGAGCATCAGCTACTGTTATGTGCACGATCAATACAAAATACTGTAGGTATTGTTTAATCACTTTAATTGGAGTCTAAATTTCAAGTTTTAAACACCACAAATAAGGACAACAGTGTTTCTTTATTTTCTCTTTACAA
Organism: Carassius carassius; assembly: GCF_963082965.1. Taxonomy (NCBI): domain Eukaryota; kingdom Metazoa; phylum Chordata; class Actinopteri; order Cypriniformes; family Cyprinidae; genus Carassius; species Carassius carassius. The sequence continues at coordinate 24,625,148 of NC_081768.1, read as the reverse complement.
GAACCCTTTAAATAAGACGCTCACATGTAGAAGACAACATAATGAAAGAGCAGGAAACCCTCAATCCCAACCATAGCTTTAAATAGCATGAATCAGACTGCACCACAATGGCTGGTTAAATATGGATGAGGAAAAAAAATATTGCAGGCAACATAATCTTTCACATCTTCAAATAAGACATCATTGCATTTCTGTATTTTAATGCACTTTGCCTTCCCATCAAGATTTCCCCAATCGACTCTCGATAAAGGCTTCCTTCGCAGCTGTGAAAATATAAAAAAAAATTCAAATAAAAAATGCAACAAGATCTAAAAACAGAAGTGTTGTGTGATGTCACTCAGTAACGGAGACTGTTTATGAGGACAATCAGTGCACTCTCACAGAGCGCAAACATCCAGCTGCATTTAATGTCAACAGGGTTTTTAAAGAATAATTATTAGTATCAGCATCCTTAAGGGATCCATACATATTCTGAATAAACAATTCTAATATTAGCAGATCATATAGACTGTAACCCTTAGCAAAAAATGAGTAAGACAAGTGTAGAGTGAATAGGATGGTGTGCGTCTCATAAAAACATAAGCCAAAATTAAGTGAAGCTGTCTAGATCTAAGAACATCCTTTTAGTTCAGTACGACAGCTTCAGGAACAACAGATGAGATACAAACTGAGCTCAACAGAGACTGCCCCATGATTTTGTTTGGCCCTGACCCTACATATGTACACCAGCCTCACTGGACTGTGTGACCAATCCCAGACAAATACATAATCACTGAGACTGTAAAACTGCAGATATTGACTTGATGGTGGCATTAACAACAGCATTTGCAACAACAGGCACATCTCTGGCCACTCTCTGGATGGGTGGGATGTTGGGTCCTTCTAAGGTGTCCAGGATACCTGCACACAGTAAAGACACAGCACAATCCTGACTGGAAGTACAGTAGCCTGAAAGCATAGTCCCTCATTGACTTTTAGATGTTTCACAATTTTTGAGGGGAACTTGGTACTAATACTAAAAGGTCATACCAGTTAGACTTGCAATGTGTGACAAATGTTGCGATCGCAGTGGTTAGTTTTGTGCTTTTATCAGTGGACAGGATTGCTTTACATTATTTACATAGAAGGCGACAAATATATGTAGAGTAATGAAGATATAAGACTTTGGTCAATCTGCTCAACCACAGAGAAGAATTACAGTCAGACAAATGAAAGATTTCCAGCTGGCCTCATTCTGACGGGCTAAAAATAAAAAGGACCAAAAACACATACCGTCTCTAAAATTAGATTTAAGAGGGAATTTCAATTACTAAAGGTCACAATAATGTCTTGAAGACAATCTCTTTCAGTACACTGTTGCTCTAAACGGATGGAACACTTTATTAACTTATTAATTGTATCAATTTGTTTTAATCATTTATAGACCTTCAGTAAGCAATTCAGAAGTATTTTAACAATCCTGTTGTTACTCTCCTTAAGTTATTATTCTTGACTGAATTGCACATGCCACGAGAATGATACTACTACAAAACTACTACAAAGAGTGTGTTGCAGATATAAAATAGTAATACTGCAATTATTAATGCAATTTTTATTTGGACATAAAAATTAACTAATTAACTCATGATAAGACTATTACTTTTTTTTGCATCATCACTCAAAAATACTCACGCATGTCTCTGCATGCACGTATTCAAATGTTTTTGCATAAAAACGTATGCAAATATAGTCGTTTATTTCTATGTTTTGTTATTTTAGTGCATATGCGTGAATAATAATGCACAAACATAATATGTTTCCCTGTGCTCATTTAACAGTGAAAAGCGTGGATTTTTTTTGTGATTTATATTTACTCAATTTGAATAGTGTTTTTGTTCTTCGTGGAATTAAAGGGTCAATTTTGTTTTGCTGTATCACCCAGCTCTCGGTCTCTTGTCTTACCTTCGACCATCTTGTGGTAAGCAAAGTGCAGGTAGAGCAGAAAGAGCATGTGAAGAGCAGCCAGGGTCCCACACAAGATGAGGCGAGGAGTCTGACCAACAGTTCGGGAGATCAGCACAGCCACCTGGGAGAAAGCTGGATATAGTGACTGCACATACATGCATGATCTTAGCCCTCGTTCATTCTTCCTTTACCATACGTAGAGTAGACAGTCCTCCGATCACCAGCCAGAGAATGTAGAAGAGCGAGTGGAAGTGGACATTGTAAGTGATGAAAAGGACCATACAGTGGCCAAAGAGACCGTAACCCTGAAAACAAAGATGATATGAGACACAGCGTAAACTAAACAGCCCTAGCATGAAGTGAGCATGTCATCGACTCTCTTCATGAGTAATGCGAGGTACGTACTAGCAAAGACAACATCTGCAGCATGGTAATCTGAGCGTTGCACAGGTAAGCAAGGAAATAAATGAAGGAGGACACTCCCAGCCAGTATCCAAAGCAGGTTCCAATGGCAGTTCCCATCAGCGTGCCCTCTCTCTGTTTCAACAAACAAACAATAAGATTCTATCATCATCACAGCTTTGGATGACACTCCTCACTGACGCAGACCAACGCGCTTACAATGACAGTTCCTGATGTCTTCATGCCATGGAGCAGAATAGCCACCATCGTGAACACCAGCATCATTGGTCCGTACAGCTCTCCAGCAACTTTCTGGGTTTAAAAGATGAGGGAAAATATATTGTTATAAATCTGTACTGTCCAGTGGGTCGAGTAACACAGTTTTGTCCCATTTTTGGCTTTTCAAAAAGCTCAAAACTAAAACGTGCTGTAAGACAAAATACTAGTAAACCGATTAAAACTGATTAACCCTTTAACTCTTGCAATGCAAAATAAATAAATGTATTTGTTTACACACTAACTCTCCTAATAATTAATAAGATGATAAAACTATGTAAATGCTTAGTTTTATGACCAAAGCTCTTTAGTTTTAATTGTGAGGATCGAAACATAATGCAATGTGATACAATTTAATCAAAAGATGTATGGATAATCAGGTAAAAAGTTGAAATAATAATACTAATAATGTAACAGTTATTTCTATGTTTACTTTGAAAATCTGTACAAATTTTTACATCAATAAGACGTGTACCACAACACTGTTTTAATTCTACTAAAAGACCTTTTACCTTTTAAGTATAAACTCTCAGTCAGATACCAGAAAATAAGTTCTTCAGCAAAGTTTTGATTAAGTTGATCATTTAGAGGCCTTAGAAATGTGTTTCAAATACAATACAGTGGGCTTTATAAGAATAATAGTATTCATCTCTCTCGCTCAAAGACACCAGACCCCTGCTCTTACCAATACATTTAAACTTGCTTCTCTTGCTTACAGCTCAAATGATGACGTGTCTTACCTGTGGAAAGTTGATCATTCGGACTGGGATCAAGGATTCGACCAACCTGTGGATCAAGCAGTTCTTAACTGAGTCAGCAGACACTGAGAAACTGCTGTTAGAAAGCTTGACGTGCATCTGACCTGTTTCTGACTTGATTCGGCTCCACATCAAAGTACGGCCGGAGAATGTCAATATTGGCGTAGAGGTTAAATGCTTTTGAGGCCTGTCTTTTTCCTGCCTGCCATACCTGTAAGGATACAAGATATATTAGTACTCTCATCTACACAAAGATAAACAGAACTATTCAAAGGACAGTCAGACATGTTCGTGTGAATCTTATGTCAAACAAAGTTTCTAGCTCACCTCATCGGCCACCTGTCTGCCCAGCTGTCCCTTCAAGCCCTTCATCCCCAGGAACTCTCCGTCCTCTCCGTTCTCCTCCTCTGTAGCTGCTGCCTCGGCCGTCACCTCCTCCTCCTCCTTCAAACGCTGATGGATCTCACCCATATCCTCAAAGCTGGAGCCAGACGTGTCGTCCATGTTCTCCATGTCGATCACCGCCGAGCCGCTGCCCTGGGGTCAGTCACGTGAAAGAACAAACACTGTGTTAAAATGTCTTTTTTTTTTTTTTAAACATGAAGCTAGTTGCACTTTTGCAATATGGTAGAGAATGTTATTAAGTAGCATGCATGACATTTTAATTTTGTGCAAATATATGTTTACTAAAACTATGATATGTTGAATTCTGAACTAAATAATGTTGTTTACCACAACAGGCTTGAGTCGTTTATTATTATTTTTCACCATACCTAGAGTACTATGCAAATTCTGCATAAACATACCCTAGTGAAAAATAAATATATTTAAAATGTACTTGAAAATGTACTTTCATGCCGAGTATACTACAAGTACATTTTACATGTATGCACTTAATAAAATGTCCTGCAATTGTGCTTTTACTACAGTAACCAGGTATAAAGCTAAAACTAATTTTGTACTTAAATGTGCAGAAGTACAATTAAAGATATACTTAGTACATTTTAGTGTGCTAAAGTAGACATTTTGCAAGTATACTTCAGGAACACGTTAAATATTTAGCATTTAAACACATTTTAGACTTAATATTAAGAAAACTGCATTGTGCACAAGTAATGTAGTGATGTTTAATTATAAATCAGTAAGTCTCAAGTTATCTGTCAGTAAATATGTTAATAATTTGAACTATAATTAGTATGAAATAAATGTATTTTAAATATATTACTTTTCACTAAAGTATAGATACATAGAATAACAACTACCAATGTCAAGCATTCGAGGTCAGGCTAAGAAAAGCTCACTAAGCGTTATTAACAGTAAAGAAATGTTTCTGTTACAGTAATGATAATTACCTGGATGATGATGTTGTCATCAAAACTGCCCCACGGTTCCGTGTTCGTGTTTGTGCTTCCTTGTGACGCGGACATTGTTTAACGTTAACAGGTACAAGAATACAATCAGAGAGATTCGCTGACAGAATTTACAGATGCTACTGTCTATAATTTGATTCTGGTGCTCATCGTTGTTTAGCATTAAAAAGGTTAATGCGGATTGTTTTGCCAGCTGTAAAGCGCTGGGGTAAAATTTTGACGTAATGACGCTACTTCCGCTAAACGCAAATAAAAGCGCAAATCAAAACTTCCGCATTCGACCAGACTTGGAATACAAGTCCTATATTCTTCCAGTATTTTCATATTAACCACATATATATTAATTACCTAAAAAACCGTGTCGTTTTAAAGGGACAACGTCGAGCACGTCTATTATGTCATAATAAAAGTCGTGTAACGTGTGCTCATGCGTGGTATTTTGTGATATTATTTTTCCCCGGTCATTTTATTTAATATTATGAAATCAATTATTTCTTATTTGCTTATCTTTCTTACATTAATAAAATAAAATGGAGTGAGTAGAAGATTGCATATTTTAAATTAACAACTGATTAACAAAATTAAGTTCATCCACACATGCATATTAAACTCTTCTTGCTCCAGGCAGGTACTTCATGTTTGCAAAGTTATACTAAAATCTCTGAAATCTTTGTATTTAGATTCACTTTTTTAAAATCGTATTAAATACGTTGTTTTTACAGGCCACTAGATGGAAGCACCGTGATAGTATCGCGAGATCATGGTCTTGTGATTTGCCGATGCCGAATACCTCGCTAGTAGAGAAGCGCTTGAGGGGTCGCCGCACTGCCTTCTCGCAGAAGCCTATTATATTAACATCCCCTTCGTTCCCATACAAGGTTACCAGCTAGTCCAGGTATGTATACATCGAGTCTCTACAATGACACATTTGTTTAGATAAATAATTTCACTTTTAGCTAATGCGGCGTCGGAATGCTAATCTGGGCTAGTGGGGGTGAGTGCACGAGCTCACTATATTTGTAAAATATCAGGCCTTCTTATGTATTGTCACGGTCTTGACATATGTATACGTAATCTGAGAATCGTTTTAATGACAAGTTTTTAAATTATGAGTTGATATCAGTTCAGTGTGTCCTCGGCGTTGTGACACATAAAGGGGGCAACAGACGGGCGATCTTTAGCATATCTTTTCAGTGTCCTCTTTAGATATTTAGTCTTTGTTTTACGTAACATTTTATGCGATTTTTTATGTATCTTGATAAAGTGTTTGCTTTGCATATATTATAAAGTTGCATAACGTTATCAGTCAAGTATTATTTAGATTTTAATCCTTGCAAGTAGTTCTAGTTTAGTGACTGGCAGTGGATTGCAGATATAGATAAAAGTAATCATAAAAACCACGTCATAAAGTTATAAAAACACAGGTAGTTTGAAGACTTTCATCAACATCTAAACATTGCTTCATTCTCAAATAAGTTTTTATTTGTTGACATGCATGTCATTGCTGCAGTGTTTATCTGACATGCATGCTGTAAGGTTTATACTAGATGTTATGATTTTCTCTATAACATTCATTATGTCTAGTGAAATAACATTAAATAAGCCCATAAAATAAGATACAGTGATTAAATGTTCCTTTTAATGTTAGTTTTAATATTTTCACATAGGCGTATGCCTTTGTAAATTTGTGAACTCTTGGATGAAGTTCAAGTTTTTGGTCTGAAACCAGGATTTTTGCAGTTATTTTTTAAGACTATTTAAAGAAACCTAAGCATTTAACTGAAGTTTCAGTTCCTGTTTTTGATTCCTTGTAAAGCAGAAGTTGCCAGCAAGCACGGGGTGCAGTGTATTTAAGATTGGGGTGTTTTGGGGGCGCTTCTGAAAGTCATCTAGTGCGTTGTGTCGTGATCATGTCGTCAGTCGCGCGCCCCCGTGAGTGGGCCCCCGTGTACGTGCAGAATCAGTCGGCTCGAGTGGAGGCAGATAGAGGCCGGGCCTACTGCTGACGTCTGCAGTGACGTCACTATGGGACGAGGTGAATAAAATCCGCGAGAACAATCAGACTTTAATCTAACACTCAACAATCGATCTAAGCGGCACATTTGCATTACATCGTCGACTGTTAAATAGCTCATGATTGACAAGACGAGGTGGGAACCGAATTTCGAAATGGCTTTTTGGATCTGTATTGTTGTATGATTACAAACAGTGAATTCTTAGTATATAGTAGTATGCGTTGCTATTACGTGCACTAAACTAAAAGTACTAGTCTTTTTGATATGCATTATGGTAGTACCATGTTTTTTTCTTAAATACTATGTATTACAGTATTCTGATATTGCTCACTAATGCAACCATTGTATTTTGGTAGTGCCATAGTTATTGTGCATGCTATTGTGTTTTATTAAATCTCAGACTTTGATTTGATATTTGTAAGAGTGTATTGTTAGTTTAAGTTGTTGTAATTGAAATCCATGCGGTCAGGATGGAAAGCTCTAGATCTGTGGAGAGACTGGGCTTTTGTTCTGTCCACTGCAGATGTGGCTGGCGTTGTGCTCCTCAAAGATGTGTCTGAATTCTGTTATTGGCTGTCATTACATAACATTTTTATGTTGTTGCACCTTCGGTGGTTATTAGGTTTTTTAAGATTAAAATAATAACTGTCTTATCTAAGATGCAGCTTGAGAGCTGCACTAAACAGCTCTTCCTGTTCTTCTAATAGGTCTGTAAGGTTACACTTTTTTTTTTTTTTTTTCCAGACATTGTTTTTTTTGTTTTGCAGGTTCTTTCCATGATTCTAGGAATGTTGCCCTTAAGACACTGTCAGCTGTATATTGTGTGATAGCTCACGTGTAGCACTAAGTTTGGCAGGCACATATCATTACTGACACACTGAGTCAGAGAGGCTTTGACTTCACAGGAAAGTAGACAAACGAGTTTTCTACTACCAGTAAAAGTTTGCACTGTCAAACTCATTTCTAATGAGTATTTTCAACGCCAGTTTATAGTAACTGTCACTAAAGTTATGGAAAAACAATGTTTGAATGAATGCATGTTATGTTTTATACTATATTTTGAACTGTGTTGAGTTCACATAAATGCTGGAAGCAGAACATTTTTCTTTCCATGCATAACTCGAGTAAAAAAAAAAAACTTTGAATCAGAATGCTATTTATTTAAAGAAATTAATTCAAAATTTGCATTTGTCTGCAAAAATATTTCAAGTAGTTATGCATGATCCTTTGGATCAAAAGATTTTTAAGATTGTGAGAAAAAAAATCAGTCAAGTGTATCTGAACTTTTGATTGGTGCTTTATAAAACAGAATTTAATTATAGAAATTAAAACTTAAAATAATGGAAATAACATTTAAAGAAATGTTTTCACAATATTTACTAAAAATCCATAAAACTGGATGATAATTGGCCGACAGGTTATTAACTATGAGATCAATTATCACAGTTTCTCAGACTGTAATTCTTTTATTTTGTTGCTAGAAACTAACTGTCACAAATATTGCCACCATAAACAATTTCTAAATGTAGTAATAATAATTTACATACCCTCATGTCGTTACAAACCTTATTTCTTAAACCTTAAAATCATATTATGATGTTTGTTGTTGTTGTTATTATTTGGAACATCGGTGGTATCCCAAAACTGTTTGGTTGGTAACTTTTCCAATCTTGCTCATGTCCTGGAGAACAATACTTGAGAATAGAGAATGAAGTGATTGGCTTTTGTCTGTCGGCAGCATGTCATCCGTGGGGCAGAAAGAGAAGGCTGCCCTCAGGCAGTGCGTTCAGGCCCGGTCCCAGCTGGAGGAGGCCATCGCTGGGGTCATCAGAGCTGAAGTTCAGCTCAGGAGCAACTCCAGAGAGGTGAGATACAGCCCCTGCATGTTTTCTGTTGCATAAGGCAAAGATATGAAGTACTGGCCTATTTTTAATCTTTTATTTCTATACTTGACTCTTAAATCATGCTTGTGTTATTAACGGTTTAGTGTGACTTAGTTATAAATATCATTTATCTTTTCTAGTGGGTGTGAACACTGACATGCTTCGTAATGTGCTTGAAGCTCATTTACTGCACAATGAAATGTTTTTTTCTTGTTTGTGTTCTAAACATAAGAAAACATCCATGAATATGACATAATTTGTCCCAGCTTACAAGCACAGGTTATAATTACTATTTAGATGCAGGTCGTCTAAAAGGAGTAGGGCTTACTAGACCACAGCTAAACAAGCTCAGATGTATTAACCATTGAGAAATGGTCTCGAAAATACTTTGTAGGCAAGTATAAAGGATTTACACTCATTCACTTAAGCTTTATTGAGAAACCTCATTGGCTTTGCCCATATTCTCTTGAAACAGGATCAGAGTATAATAATGTTTTTCTGTTTTAAAAGATTGAGGACCCTATTATTGTAGAGCTCAGATCATGACAGGCTGTCCTTCAGCGGTTTAGGAGGAGGGACGTCTTATTCACCTCAGCAGGAGTTTTAAAAGCTGCTTGGCATCGGAGCTCTTTCATACCGAAGGCAGACGCATCAGGACTCACACGTATGTGCTTCTGCTTGCTCTCAGGTGAAGTCTCAGCTGCACAGCTGTATCAGTAGACATCTGGAGATCCTTCGCTCTCGTGAGGTCTGGCTGCTGGAGCAGATTGATCTGGTGGAGCAGCTCAAAGGAGAAACTTTACATCAGCAGCTACAGCAGCTGCATTTGGTGAGCATTTTTACATTTTCGGTTTGAAGAAGTACATGTGATCATTTGTCCACACAGTCAGGAAAATTGAGCTTTTATTGCGTAAATAATGGTATCGTTGCTTACAGTCAAGACTTAAATAAAGTGGTCCGTTCAGATACTTTTAATAATTCTGAGAAATGTGATCTGAATATTGACTCTGAATATTGACTCTGTTCTGCTTGAGTTACTGTAAAACTGAAATGATTGTTCTCTCGTGGTTTCTTACAGCTCAAAGGCCACTTTGACATCCTCATTCATCAGCTGGAGTATTCCAGTAGCAACAATCTGGCCGCTCAGCTCACCAGCTGCCTGGAAAAGTAAGAGCCAGATGGACTTTTCTAGAATGGTTTTGTTTTGTACATCTGCTCCAGTGTGTTAAATGACTGTTTACATGTCACTGTGAATCTCCAAACAATCTACAATAATTTTCAACCACAATAATGTCTGTGTAGATGATGAAAATGTATTGGATAATAATGTGTTTAAAACTTGTCTTTTGTCATCCCAGGTTTTCTTCTCTCAATCTGACTCCTGACGAAAGCCCAGAGATGAGTTTCCAAGCCGATGCACGCAGCTTGCGCCAGGCTATCACATCCTTTGGGACCATTTCAACCCAGGTTTGTGGAATTGCTGATTTGCAGACTTGGACACAAAGGGTTGTGGTCAATATAGATTCATAGCTGTAAAAAGTAAGAAATTCAGAAAAAAAGCTAAAATAAAGACTAAAACTCCAGTAGATCTCAATATTTTCAGCCTTTTATCAATACATATCTCAATATATTTAATTTGAAATTGCTTGAATTCACTACATTGACTACATTTGGACAACCTCCACCATGACCAAGTAGTATAAAAATGTTAATGCAAGAACTATAATACAGCAAAAATAAAGCATGTTTTCAAAACCGTTTACATTAGATGAAAATTAGAAACAATTTTGAAAATTTGAAATCTACACCTGACAGTGGTACGGCACAAACAGAGCCCAGTATAATCAGCAATACTATCTAAACAGGATCTGAAACAATGCCGTTCTATTTCTGATGTGCTCTATCAATTACACTACTTCTGACAACAGTACAAATTGATCCTGAACTTTTCTGCACTTTTGTTCAGTGCTGTTGTGCCTGATGTAGACCAATTGAAATTGACTAGTTGACTTTTGACAGGATCACAGTGTAGCTGGGAAGAGTAGAGCGTGTCAATACTATGTGCTCATACCATTGCTATAAATAGACCTGTTCATCCTTACACAAAGCACATGAATTCATAACTGCTCTCTGCTGCAGCACATGGAGACCTCAAACTCTTCTGAGAGACCATGGCTTCTCCAGGACTGCCCAGTTTCTTGCAAGAAACAGGTTTGTTTTTGATGTTACACATGGCTTGTGTGGCTTCCTGCTCGTTAATTTGCAATCAAAGTAAAATACCCATCTTGTTAAATTAGAAACTAGATCCTGAATGGGACAATCCTCTGGCGGAGTGGCTTCTAGGAAACCGTTCAGTAAGCAGCGCTCCTGTAGGACACCACCTCAGCACAAACCCTCAGGACTGGCTGCTTGTTTCCAAGGAATCTCAGGTAAACTTATTTTATTTTATTTTTCATCATGTGATTAAAGTCTGCTATAAGAGCAGATGTATGACCCTATTATTGAAAACCGTTGAATTATTCACTTGACTGTTGCTAAAGTGCTACTGCTCTTAAATGCATGTCTTTAGAAAATGGCACACTGAGTTTTTATGGTTTTTATTTTCACTTTATAGGAAGAGCGAGAGTTACCTGCCTTTGACTTCCAGAAAGCTTGGGGTCAGCTTCAAGACCTGGAGTCGTGGCTTCTGAAAGAGAAATTGCCAGTTCGTGAGCGAACCTGCAGCGGAAGCTCAACCTTTTCGATTGAGATGATCGAAGAAAGTGACCTAAATCTTGATGAGGTGGAAGACCAGCAGGAAAAATGGGATGACGCTGTTGAGGAAGAAGAACTCAGCAAGTGGCTGTTCAGCCCAAGCCCGGTCAAGCAAGATAAAACCAGCCTGGTGTCAGATGCTGACCGCTTCAAGCTGATCATCAACCCCTTTTACGAGAGCTTCTCCTCCAGTGATTGGCTAACCAAGTCAGACTGCAGCTCTTGCTGTGCCACACGCACCGCTGCCGTGGAAATCGAAAACCTCGGAAAGCTCAAGTGCCTAAAGACTCCACCCTCATCCGCTGCCAGCACTCCAGTCACCAGTCCAGAAGCCATCGAGATGTGGCTTCACAAGACCATCCCTATTGAGACCACCTGCAAAGCCAACGAGACCTGTGCCAGCTACGCTCAATGTGTCTGTGACGACAACTGTGGAAAAGAGGCCCTCAGTGCCTGGCTCCTCAAGAAAGAGGGTCGAGATAAGAATGGCGTTCCTGTCAATAAGAACGCCCCAAACAAAGCTTCCAGCCAGCAGCAGGAGCAGCAGCAGAAGGTTCAAGCCATCCTCGAGGCATGGCTGCACCCGAGCAACAGTGCCAAGTCCCCTGCTCTGTCATCCCTCTCTGCCTGGGTGACCCCGTACCTCTCAGACTCTGAGAGCTCCACCCAGGAGCATTTGCAGAACTGGCTTTTGCCAGAGATGAAGCACATAAGCACAACCACTGAGACGCCAGAGCGCGAGAACACTAAGGAGCGAGACAGCAAAGATATCGAAGAGGACAAATGGCTTCTACGCAAACGGGCCAGTGCACAGGTGAGGCCCAGCACAACATTAACACATTAATGGCATAGTTTAACCAAAAATGGTCATCAATCCCATTGGGATTGTCATCAATCCCAATTGTCCAAACCCATATGACTTTCTAAATGCAAATAAAAACCATTGAGAGTTTTCTGTCCCTCCATCAAACTTTGGTGCCAAAACGTTCATAAAGATTCCAAAGAGACCCAATCTATTTAGATGATTAACAGACTTAATTCAGAACTTTATTCATGTATAAACATTGATCAACACACACATATATATATATATATATATATAGGGCACATCAAATATGGTAAACACAAACTCATGATTTGATTACTTTTACAAAGTCTTTAAGATTGTTGTTTTGGTTTCTTGAACTTTCAATGAAGGAACAGAAACCTCTCAAGTTTCATTAAAAATATAATCGTCTTTTGTATTTCAATAATAAATGAAAGTATTAGGGGTATAGAACGAAATGAATTGATGACAGAATTTTTGTTTTTGATTGAACCGTCCCTTTAAGGAACATATTCACACATTATTCATATTCACATACATTATATCCATACACTTCATAACACGTTTTCCTGTGGTTTGTCCAGGAAAGGCTAGGCCTACCCACAGTTTGTGACCTGTTTTCCTGTATGAAGCTCAGTGGGGACAAAGAGAAGTGGCTACATCAAGCAGTTACACAGGTGAGAAACTAAAAAAATATATATATAAACCTTTTTTATTTATTTTTTTTTTTTTTTATATAAGTAGTCACGTTTTTTCGCATTCAGAGGAAGTAAAACAATTTTCTCTTTTCTTTCAGATATAAATGCAACATCCATTGGCTTTTGGAGATTTGACTCTAGCGTTATTATATCGCTGATTATTGCACCGTATTTGTTTCTTCAGTGCTCTTTAGAGATTCATTCTCGCAGTAATCTTCTTGATTGAAAGGGTGATTTGGAGTAAAGGTCCCGTCCAGGAGGCAAGGCATTTGGAACACCATCACTTGAATCCATGTCATGTGAATTACTGTCTTATAGCCCCCTTTTTTTTTTGATTAATGCAGTTAAATTTCAGTAATGTGACCAGATTGCTGCATACAAAACAAATACAAATTTCTTTTTTTCCTTATGGAGGCATAGTGGGGGTGGGTGACAGTTGGGATGAACTGAAATAAAACCAAATCTATATTACTTTTAAGCACGCACAGTTACAGCTTTTTTTTTTAATTAATCCTCCAAAACTCAGTCCTGCAGATATGGAGGAAAACATGCTCTAAAGCAGAGAATGATTTCCTCCATCAGTTCTGAGTGTATATATAGAATTTTACTCAAGTATGGAATTTGCCGTTTATTTTACTTTATTATTTCAATGATTATATTACAAACTTTAGTGGCATATAAAACACCAGCTAATTAGAGCATTACTTCTGTCATTGGAACCTCACGAAATCTGATAACTCATGCCTGATACCGAATGTGTAGCAATGCTTGCTGTCAGTCCATCTCCTGTATGTGTGAAATCAATCCACCAAAGTTCACCATTTCTGCTGTGTCATGGGCTACAGCAGCTGATGTTTGTTGTGTGGTCTTTGTGTTAGGCTCAAGAGTGTTGGTAAATGTTTAGCATAGAATCACAATAGTTCTTTTTCAATTGAATTGCTCTTATAGTAACCACTGGTACTGCTTATGGCTCTGCTGTGAACCACCCTGTTAACAAAGATGAAACGAGCAAATGGTGAAACTGGTTGAAAAATGTAACTGAAATTCAATTTCATCATAACGTCATCTCATGTACCAATCCTTCACTTAGAATTGGACCAATGTTGGTACATAAAGATAAACTGTGCAGAAATGTGTGCACTGCCAGTGTTGGACTGCAGTACTGCATGCGTACACGTGTGGGTTAATCGCAAATATCGCTTACCATGATCTCTAATGCTTTGAACCTTGTCAACTGAATAAATAAAAGTACATAAAGGCACTGATTTCAAGTTTCTGTTCCCTAACACACAAAATGCCAATTTATTCTCACAGAAAGAGGAACCTTAACAGAAAAAATATAAACCTCATTTCAACATCTCAGCAGAACACAGAAATGTAGAAAGAAAAATCTTTATAGCACAGATTTATTGACCTTTTAACAGAACTGATACACACTTCTAGTGTCCTTTAACAGTGCTGGCAATGTGCCCAAGCATCATTTCATTCATACATAATTCATAAAGCAATGAATTTGAGTAAACACTCATGTTTCTACTGCAAAGTTTTGTTTCATTCAAACACATTTTAAACTCAATTACAGACTGCAGTTTTGCATGCCTGCTGAATGTATTGCAGACACTGAAAACAAGCAACGACTTTAGCACTAAAGCCATTATAGATTTTATATACATATCTGATAATCTATCAGTTACATTAATGGACGTTATCACATAGTTATGTTAAACTTTTATCTAAAATAAGATTTATAGTTTCAAACATTGCTCATATTAAACAGCAAACGATATATTTTTAGGAGATTGTCATTCATTTGAAGCCTTGAAAGTGTGGTTTTGTGTTAAAGATACGTTAAAGATATGAACAATCATGTTTGGTATTTAGAAAATTTGTGGATTCATTTGTTGAATGTCTTGACAGAAGCTTTAGTAGCGGGTAGAAGAGCTTCCCTTCAGATGGTGCCAGTTACTGTAGAGAGCATAGAGTCCAGAAAGCGTCAGCCCAACCAACCCGCCCCGCGCTGCGCCCCGCAAACCTCCTTCAACAACAAAAAAACAGAACTTTAGGAAACAAGTGAAAACAAGAATCGGCAGTTCCTTTAAATTTCTCTAGATGAACTTCTCTTCCTTAAGTTGCACTCACCACTCTCACCAAATTGTGTAATAATCTATGAAAGTCTCAACTATGAGAATCCAAACCTTACAGTACTAAACTCTTAAAAAGAAAGGATCCAAATAGGATTTTTTTGTAGTAATATGCCACAGAAGAACCTTTTAGTAATCAGTTCCAAAAATAACCTTTTTTTTCTTAGTCTGATGAACATTTTAAAAACCTAAAAGAAAAGTATTTCAGTATAAAGAACCTTCTGTGCAAGGAAAAAGTTCCATGGATGTTCAAGGTTCTTCATGGAAGCATCAATGCCAAAACCAGAACCTTCATCAAGTGATCTAGTACAAGCTGTTGTTTATATTCACAAGACACAAGGCGTAATTCTCATAGTATAACTGAAACTAGAATAATATTTCTGGTTCAGAACCCATCAGATCTGGTCAGTGACGGTCTCACAGATGTCGGAGGTGTAAAACAGATAGAGAGGAGCCGAACATGGAGAAGAGAGATAGAGCTTTGAGAAGTAAGAGGACTCCACACCCACCATGAGTTCAGGCTTGATATGAAAGAGTGAATGTGAGGCAATGAGAGCCCACCCATCACACAGAGTCCACTGGAATGAGAATCAAAATAATAATAATGCACGGTCTCTCTGGACCCTGGAACCAGACTCTTCCTTGCACACATGCTGCTACATATCTGTTTTCTGTTAATATTAAACAGAAACTGCCCAAATGTGAGTTTTAACTGTCAAAAATGGCAGTTAAAATGCTGTAATTGTTTTTACAGCACTATTATGATCAATGCACGTTTCCTGTGAGCTTGTAAAGATGTTTGTATATTCACTAGCCTGTGTGACACATGACAATGCAACGTGAGGTGACTAAAGTTATGACTGATCTTGTGAACACCGAACACAAACTGCATTGATGGCAAAACTCTTATCTGACACTTAACCCGACCAAAGACTTTTCAGCAGAGTAGGCAATGTGCTGAATCATTTTGCAACGTCCATGTTTGGGTAAAAGATCTGATGAAATCACATGCTTTTTTTGTCATCATCAGTTTGAACAATTCCCCTTTTCTCCTCTAATAAGTCTTCTACAGAAAAGGAAGTACATAACATTGCTGGATCTTCCCCTTAAGTCTGCTGACAAAATGTGATAAACATATGATCTACCTGGAGATTTGTAGAGGACACCAGTAAGGGTTCCTGCAGCGATGGTGTTGAGGTCGTCCTCTGCCCCTCTGGCTTTCTCTATGATCACCCCAAACGCACTGTACAGCAGAGCTGAACACATTCAGTTCAATCATTATCATATGACTTTTAGATGAAAAATAATGAAGATCCAACAAAATAAAAATACCCTTCGGTTTCAAATGACTAATAAGATGGATGAGATTCATTTTGAGGGAGAAGGAGTCTGAGCTTGGGCGCCTCACCTAATGAACCCAATGTATTTGCCCATGTGGCACCTTGGCGGGTCACCATATTCAGGATCCTGAATGGGAACGAAAAAGAGATTAAGAGTTTGAAGCAAAGTCACAATTGATCTAAATCACTAATGACTTCTGTTCTAAAACATCAAGCTATATAATACAGAAATTGAGAATAACACAATTAAAACGACTCCATAAACTCACATCAGTCTATTAGCAGAAAGGCTTTTCATTAAACAGATAAACATGCACATTTCTGCTTCATTACACATGAATCAGCACATGGATTTTCAAGTGGACTCATTCAATAGCAACTTCCTTGACCTGTGCCAGTCTTTAAGGAAATGCATTTTTTTTGACAGGGTGATCATAACACTTTATCACCCAAACATCGTATAAATCGGCGCTGTTGTCGAAACAGCAGTAGAGTGGCAGACTTTGGCTCACTGTGTTTGTAGAACTTGTAAAGAAGTGCATGTGAACAGCCTTGACCACAGGATGCTTTGGGACACACAGGTGTGTACACACAGATGTATTTGGCCTATTGATTTAAAACAGCTGTCACAACACAATCTTTATTGAACTAAAAATAAATAAATAAAAAACATAAAATTGAAAATATAGCTGCAAGCAGCAATTACGGGGCCAAGCACTGCAGCGGCAAATTTAGGAGCTAAGCATGGCATGGAGCATCACACAAAGTCCAACAATGAGCAGTTAAACCAATTTTAGGATGATTGTAATTGAAATGGCTGAAAAATCATAAATACAACCACTAGTAATAAGATTAAATGGCCTATCACTTTTGACCAACAGGTGGCACTGTAATCAAATAATTATGGTGTGTTCTGTGTGAGATGACAATAACACACACAAAGTTTGGTGTCAATATGATAAAGCATTGCAAAGATACAACTTGAAGTGTCATTCTGGCATCATGGCTCGAATTCGTCGCTGTGGTATACGAATATAGTTTTGTCTATCGACATGAAATCCATAACTTTGTGTCAGCACAGTCTGAAGATCATTTGATTCAAATTTGGTGAAAATCGGACCTACCGTTGATGAGGAGTTCGAAAAAGAAGCTTTTTAACATAAATCAAAATGGCGGACCGGATCAATGTTGTCGTCATAAGCCAGGGAATATTTTGAGACCAGTTTCATTACAATAGGCTAAATCATTAAAAAGTTATTAGCATTTTTAAAAGTGTAATTATTCATGGTTAATGAATGGTTTATTACTCTTGACCAATAGGTGGCGCTGTTACCAAATTTATGTGGCATGGTCAGTGTGAGGTGACAATTACAGATACAAAGTTTGGTGCAAATATGTCAAAGCATTGCAGAGATACAGCCTCAAATGCATTTTGGCACCCTTCCAGCAAATTCGTTGATGCGCTAAATGAGAACCGTTTCGTATATCGACACGAAATCCATAACTTTTGGCCAGCTTGGTCTGAAGATTATCCACGTCAAATTTGGTGAAAATCGGACTAACGGTCTAGGAGGAGTTCGAAAAAGTAGGTTTTTAACATTTATCAAAATGGCGGACAGGAAGTATGGCCAATTTTCGCATAATTGGTATCAATGCTCTCGGCATGACCCAGAGAATATAGAGAGATGATTTTCATTTAAATAGTCTAGTTTACTCAAAAGTTATTAGCATTTTTTAGATATTTCATTATAACTTTTGACCACAAGGTGGCGCCGCCACCAAACTTTTTGAGTACCTTCAGGGCATGGAGCCGAACATTTTTGTAATTATTTTCGTAATGATACGGTAATGCGTTCAAAAAATACAGCATTTTAAAGCGTAATTCAAAATGGCCGACGCCTAAAATGGCCGACACGGGAAAATTGGATATCATTCCAAAAGAGACCAGTTATGTGATTTTTGGCCAAACCATTCAGAAGTTATAAGCCAAAATATGCATTTTTCATATCTCCTGACCACTAGGTGGCGCTGTGTCGAAACACTGCAGGTAGTCTCAAGTCATGCTTGTTATAACACACACCAAGTTTGGTCTCAATATGCCAAACCGTTGCCGAGATATAGCCTCACGTGCATTTTTGCGTGCTTTTTGTCAAATTTGTTTACGTGTCATTCGACAACGGTTGGACGAATCAACTTGAATTCCATAACTTTTTGCCAGCATGGTCTGAAGATGATATGAGCCAATTTTCGTGAAGATCGAACTAACTGTCTAGGACGAGTTCAAAAAAGTAGGTTTTTCGAAAAATTGAAAATAGCGAAAAAACTAAACCTTGCAATTTTTGAATTTTGGGGTTCATTCGACTTGGCATGAGCCAATTCAGAGGAAAAAAGAATTTCCATTTTCTGGCTTACGGTTCAAAAGTTATTAGCATACAAACATTGAAAGTTTGGACAAATGGTGGCGCTAGAGAGTAGGAGTTAGAGACTTCAAATTTGCTATAGTTAATGTCGGGACTGTCCCCTATCAGTGTGCCAAGTTATACAACTTTCCCGCAATCGGTTCTATGGGCTGCCATAGACTTGCGGCGGAAGAAGAAGAAGAAGAATAATAACGCCAACGAAAACAATAGGGGCCTACGCACCTTCGGTGCTTGGCCCCTAATTAAATGGAAAAACTAATTACAAAATAGAGAGCTTTTGATTGAAATTGTCAACGTCTAGCAGTGTATTTAGTAATATTAAAGAAATCAAACAATCTTGATGAATGTTGTTGCTCAAATCATTTATTCAGGGCTGTAATGGCTGCAAAAACACAAGCATTGTCAGAAGAGGAACCAAGTGTTGTAATAATCAGGATCAAATTTGTGTCCTAATCACAAGTCTTGAAATCAGCTGAGGTTTGTTTGTTTTTTAAACTGAAGAATATTATGTTTAGTGGCCACACTATTTTTAAACTGTAAAAAGAAATTGCGCACACACACACACACACACACACACACAATATTGCCATATCAGCTTCACTTTACAGTATTACATAGTAGACACAGGTTCAACATTCAACAAGCATTATATAAATACAAGCATATTATAAAATTCTATCTTAAATTGAGAAAAAAAAAAAAACTTTGTCAACTTTGACTTCGTTCCTCATAATTTTTAACTTTCGCCTCATCATTATGACTTTAAAAATGATAATATTTTACACATTAGTATATACAACTCTGTATATAAATGTGTAAAAGATTATTTAAATGCACTTTTGATTAAAAAAATAAATGAGATTTTATATATATATATATATATATATATATATATATATATATATATATATAACGTATGTTCTGGGTAAATCGTACAAAGTAAAGCATCTTAAGTCTGCCCTGAAATCATTGTCTCGTGACAATAAAAA
Organism: Carassius carassius; assembly: GCF_963082965.1. Taxonomy (NCBI): domain Eukaryota; kingdom Metazoa; phylum Chordata; class Actinopteri; order Cypriniformes; family Cyprinidae; genus Carassius; species Carassius carassius. The sequence continues at coordinate 24,605,332 of NC_081768.1, read as the reverse complement.
CAGTCCAGACAATTGTTTTAGATATATTAGTACAAACCCGGTTCCAAAAAAGTTGGGACACTAAAAGTAAGTAAAAGGAATTGAATAATTTACAAATCTCATAAACGTATATATTATTCACAATAGAATATAGATAACATATCAAATGTTGAAAGGGAGACATTTTGAAATGTCATGCCAAATATTGGGATTGAGCTACACATTCCAAAAAAGTTGGGACAGGTAGCAATAAGAGGCCGGAGAGTTAAATGTACATATGAGGAACAGCTGGAGGACCAATTTGCAACTTATCAACTTATTAGGTCAATTTGCAACATGATTGGGTATAAAAAGAGCCTCTCAGTGTGGCAGTGTCTCTCAGAAGTCAAGATGGGCAGAGGATCACCAATTCCCCCAATGCTGCGGCGAAAAATAGTGGAGCAATATAGGGAGTTTCTCAGAGAACAATTGCAAAGAGTTTGAAGTTATGATCATCTACAGTGCATAATATCATCCAAAGATTCAGAGAATCTGGAACAATCTCTGTGCGTAAGGGGCAAGGCCGGAAAACCGTACTGGATGCCCGTGATCTTCGGACCCTTAGACGGCACTGCATCACATACAGGAATGTTACTGTAATGGAAATCACAACATTGGCTCAGGAATACTTCCAGAAAACATTGTCGGTGAACACAATCCGCTAAAACTCTATAGGTCAAAAAAGAAACCATATCTAAACATGATCCAGGAGCTCAGGCGTTTTCTCTGGGCCAAGGCTCATTTAAAATGGACTGTGGCAAAGTGGAAAACTGTTCTGTTGGTCAGACGAATCAAAATTTGAAGTTCTTTTTGCAAAACTGGGACGCCATTTCATCCGGACTAAAGAGGACAAGGACAACCCAAGTTGTTATCAGCGCTCAGTTCAGAAGCCTGCATCTCTGATGGTATGGGGTTGCATGAGTGCGTGTGGCATGGGCAGCTTACACATCTGGAAAGACACCATCAATGCTGAAAGGTATAGCCAAGTTCTAGAACAACATATGTTCCCATCCAGACATCGTCTCTTTCAGGGAAGACCTTGCATTTTCCAACATGACAATGCCAGACCACATACTGCATCAATTACAACATCATAGCTGCGAAGAAGAAGGATCCGGGTACTGAAACAGCCAGCCTGCAGACTAGATCTTTCACCCATTGAAAACATTTGGCACATCATAAAGAGGAAGATGCGACAAAGAAGACCTAAGACAGCTGAGCAACTAGAAGCCTGTATTAGACAAGAATGGGACAACATTCCTATTCCTTAACTTGAGCAACTTGTCTCCTCAGTCCACAGACGTTTGCAGACTTTTATAAAAAGAAGAGGGGATACCACACAGGGGTAAACATGGCCTTGTCCCAACTTTTTTGAGGTGTGTTGATGCCATAAAATTTAAAATCAACTTATTTTTCCCTTAAAATTATACATTTTCTCAGTTTAAACATTTGATATGTCATCTATGTTGTCTTCTGAATAAAATATTGAAATTTGAAACTTCCACATCATTGCATTCTGTTTTTATTCACATTTTGTTTAGTGTCCCAAAATTTTTTGGAATCGGGTTTGTACTACAATATTGATTTTTGGCCTATACAAGACTTTATTAAAAATTTGGCCATGTCTGGATTTAAAAGGGTACGTACATCTTTTTCCCAACAGGAATGACTTGTTATAAATTGTTGTTTTGAGATTCTATCCATTTCTCTTATATATACACTGTACTGGCTGATTAAGGGTTTGCGGTTTCAAATGTGGGACTTTTTTTTTCTCTTGTTCCATTTTCTTCTCCAATTTGTGACGTCACAACCAGTATGAAACCACCCAACTGTCCGCATCCCAATTTAAATTCAAAAGAAAAATGCACTTGACTCTGGTTTTGGTGGAATGTGGTGCATCACCACAAAGTTACCAAAGGAAACATGGGACTGTAATGCTCAGTTTTGGTTTATCTGCCTATTCACGACTCATGCTCCACTGACCTCACGGAATAACCCTATTGTATGGGTTTCACTTCACTTCTGCCGTTTCTGTTCCTGTGAAAGCTATGGTGCACACTGTGGTGAACACTGCCCTCTGCTGCTTATGAGCGCAAGCAAGTGTGCAAGAAGTAATACAATCCATCAGTGCACTGGAAAATGAAACATCATTAAAGAGATCTCTAGTGGAAAGGAAGCCCATTTCCAGAAGAGATAGAAAAAAAAATGCTTTAGTAAATCATAATTATTACAGGCAGAATGACAAATTTTGGGGTTTTGAGGTACTAAACTAAGAAAAAATAAATAAAAAATTATAAGATAAGAAAAAAAATGAAGATAGGCAAATTTATGACAAAAAGCTGAACTTAAAAGGAATTAAAAGTAACTAAATTGTACTTTTTACGTCGTAACGACTTCATCTCAGAAATTCGACATTTTATCTCACAGTTTCAGGGCAATCCTGTAATGGTGGGCATTTCCCGTTAAGTGAGGTTTTCTCCTTGTTAAAATAATAAAAAAATTACATTTTCTCTTATTATAATATCTTAAAAAGTCAACATTAGGAGACAATAAGTCATAATCATAAAAGGTTGAAATTGTGACTTTATCATCATAATTATGAAACATGACACAAATAAATATTATTGACTAAAGCATGATTTTATGTGCCAGTCCATGAACAGATAGTTTATTATAGTAAACTTTAAGAACTACAATTACATTACTCACTGTACATTGCGAGGTTTGGACCAAGCCATGTTTCTGGTTTCAGACAAGCCCATTCTAAGTCCATTTACAGCCCCAGAAACAGCACCTGTACGAGTTATAATATTTTAGAAAATGTGAAAAGCAAACACTGAGACTCTATGACGCATGTGTGAGGAAGAAGAGAGAAGATACCTGTGATACAGCATCCGCCAATAGTAAAGAAGGCCAGTTCAAAGCGTCCTCTCATTTTGTTTGCTCCAGTGGGTAAAATGAACTCATCTGTGTCCTGTGAGCACATGATCAAGACAGACATCCATTAAATCTCATATATTACAAACAAACAAATCTCATCTAAAACCACAGACCTCAGATCTCACCTGTATGAGATACCTGGGGTCCACATTAAGGTACGGAGAGAGGGGACTCATGCCTGTCACTGTTCAGAAAAACAGCTTTAGTAAGTGACTGAATCATGTGTAGATTAAGACAGTATCGTGGACTGAATCACGTGTAGATTGAGACAGTAGAGAGGACTGAATCATGTGTAGATTAAGACAGTATCGTGGACTGAATCACGTGTAGATTGAGACAGTAGAGTGGACTGAATCATGTGTAGATTAAGACAGTATCGTGGACTGAATCACGTGTAGATTGAGACAGTAGAGAGGACTGAATCATGTGTAGATTAAGACAGTAGAGAGGACTGAATCATGTGTAGATTGAGACAGTAGAGAGGACTGAATCATGTGTAGATTAAGACAGTAGCGAGGACTGAATCATGTGTAGATTAAGACAGTAGAGAGGACTGAATCATGTGTAGATTAAGACAGTAGAGAGGACTGAATCACGTGTAGATTGAGACAGTAGAGAGGACTGAATCACGTGTAGATTAAGACAGTAGAGAGGACTGAATCATGTGTAGATTAAGACAGTAGAGAGGACTGAATCACGTGTAGATTGAGACAGTATCGTGGACTGAATCACGTGTAGATTAAGAGTAGAGAGGACTGAATCATGTGTAGATTGAGACAGTAGAGAGGACTGAATCACGTGTAGATTAAGACAGTAGAGAGGACTGAATCATGTATAGATTAAGACAGTAGCGAGGACTGAATCATGTGTAGATTTAGACAGTAGAGAGGACTGAATCATGTGTAGATTAAGACAGTAGCGTGGACTGAATCACGTGTAGATTAAGACAGTAGCGTGGACTGAATCACGTGTAGATTAAGACAGTAGAGAGGACTGAATCATGTGTAGATTAAGACAGTAGAGAGGACTGAATCATGTGTAGATTAAGACAGTAGAGAGGACTGAATCACGTGTAGATTAAGACAGTAGCGAGGACTGAATCATGTGTAGATTAAGACAGTAGAGAGGACTGAATCATGTGTAGATTAAGACAGTAGACAGGACTGATTCACGTGTAGATTGAGACAGTAGAGAGGACTGAATCACGTGTAGATTGAGACAGTAGAGTGGACTGAATCACGTGTAGATTAAGACAGTATCGTGGACTGAATCACGTGTAGATTAAGACAGTAGAGAGGACTGAATCACGTGTAGATTAAGACAGTAGCGAGGACTGAATCACGTGTAGATTGAGACAGTAGAGAGGACTGAATCACGTGTAGATTAAGACAGTAGAGAGGACTGAATCACGTGTAGATTAAGACAGTAGAGAGGAATGAATCACGTGTAGATTAAGACAGTAGCGTGGACTGAATCACGTGTAGATTAAGACGGTGACGTGGACTGAATCATGTGTAGATTAAGACAGTAGAGAGGACTGAATCACGTGTAGATTAAGACAGTAGAGAGGACTGAATCACGTGTAGATTAAGACAGTAGAGAGGACTGAATCACGTGTAGATTAAGACAGTAGAGAGGACTGAATCACGTGTAGATTAAGACAGTAGAGAGGAATGAATCACGTGTAGATTAAGACAGTAGAGAGGAATGAATCACGTGTAGATTAAGACAGTAGCGTGGACTGAATCACGTGTAGATTAAGACAGTAGAGAGGACTGAATCATGTGTAGATTAAGACAGTAGCGAGGACTGAATCATGTGTAGATTAAGACAGTAGAGAGGACTGAATCACGTGTAGATTGAGACAGTAGATAGGACTGAATCACGTGTAGATTAAGACAGTAGAGAGGACTGAATCATAGGTGGATTAAGACAGTAGCGAGGACTGAATCATGTGTAGATTAAGACAGTAGAGAGGAATGAATCACGTGTAGATTAAGACAGTAGAGAGGACTGAATCAGGTGTAGATTGAGACAGTAGAGAGGACTGAATCATGTGTAGATTAAGACAGTAGCGAGGACTGAATCATGTGTAGATTAAGACAGTAGCGAGGACTGAATCATGTGTAGATTAAGACAGTAGAGAGGACTGAATCACGTGTAGATTAAGACAGTAGAGAGGACTGAATCACGTGTAGATTGAGACAGTAGAGAAGACTGAATCAAGTGTAGATTAAGACAGTATCGTGGACTGAATCACGTGTAGATTGAGACAGTAGAGAGGACTGAATCATGTGTAGATTAAGACAGTAGCGAGGACTGAATCACGTGTAGATTAAGACAGTATCGTGGACTGAATCACGTGTAGATTAAGACAGTAGAGAGGACTGAATCATGTGTAGATTAAGACAGTAGCGAGGACTGAATCATGTGTAGATTAAGACAGTAGAGAGGACTGAATCACGTGTAGATTGAGACAGTAGAGAGGACTGAATCACGTGTAGATTAAGACAGTAGAGAGGACTGAATCATAGGTGGATTAAGACAGTAGAGAGGAATGAATCATGTGTAGATTAAGACAGTAGAGAGGACTGAATCACGTGTAGATTAAGACAGTAGAGAGGACTGAATCATGTATAGATTAAGACAGTAGAGAGGACTGAATCATGTATAGATTAAGACAGTAGCGAGGACTGAATCATGTGTAGATTAAGACGGTGGCGTGGACTGAATCGTGTAGATTAAGACGGTGGCGTGGACTGAATCATGTGTAGATTAAGACAGTAGAGAGGACTGAATCATGTGTAGATTAAGACAGTAGCGAGGACTGAATCATGTGTAGATTAAGACAGTAGAGAGGACTGAATCATGTGTAGATTAAGACAGTAGCGTGGACTGAATCATGTGTAGATTAAGACAGTAGAGAGGACTGAATCATGTGTAGATTAAGACAGTAGCGTGGACTGAATCATGTGTAGATTAAGACAGTAGCGTGGACTGAATCATGTGTAGATTAAGACAGTAGCGTGGACTGAATCATGTGTAGATTAAGACAGTAGAGAGGACTGAATCACGTGTAGATTAAGACAGTAGCGTGGACTGAATCACGTGTAGATTAAGACAGTAGCGTTGACTGAATCACGTGTAGATTAAGACAGTAGAGGACTGAATCATGTGTAGATTAAGACAGTAGAGAGGACTGAATCATGTGTAGATTAAGACAGTAGCGTGGACTGAATCATGTGTAGATTAAGACAGTAGAGAGGACTGAATCATGTGTAGATTAAGACAGTAGCGTGGACTGAATCATGTGTAGATTAAGACAGTAGAGAGGACTGAATCATGTGTAGATTAAGACGGTGGCGTAGATTTAATCATGTGTAGATTAAGACAGTAGCGTGGACTGAATCATGTGTAGATTAAGACAGTATCGTGGACTGAATCACGTGTAGATTAAGACAGTAGCGTGGACTGAATCACGTGTAGATTAAGACAGTAGCGAGGACTGAATCATGTGTAGATTAAGACAGTAGCGTGGACTGAATCATGTGTAGATTAAGACAGTAGCGTGGACTGAATCATGTGTAGATTAAGACAGTAGAGAGGACTGAATCATGTGTAGATTAAGACGGTGGCGTGGATTTAATCATGTGTAAATTAAGACAGTAGCGTGGACTGAATCATGTGTAGATTAAGACAGTAGGTGGACTGAATCACGTGTAGATTAAAACAGTAGCGTGGACTGAATCACGTGTAGATTAAAACAGTAGCGTGGACTGAATCACGTGTAGATTTAGACAGTAGCGTGGACTGAATCATGTGTAGATTAAGACAGTAGCGTGGACTGAATCATGTGTAGATTAAGACAGTAGCGTGGACTGAATCATGTGTAGATTAAGACAGTAGCGTGGACTGAATCATGTGTAGATTAAGACAGTAGCGTGGACTGAATCATGTGTAGATTAAAACAGTAGCGTGGACTGAATCATGTGTAGATTAAAACAGTAGCAGATTAAAACAGTAGCGTGGACTCACGTGGCACTCCAGCCAGCTCAGTCTTTGAGTACTGAGGGCCAGCTGATGATCCAAACAGCCCGAGGCCTCCTGTTCTTCTTGAGCCTGGGCTAGATGAGCCTGATGACTCCTTATCCATGTCTCTAAGTTCGTGCACCTTTTTACTCAGTTAAACTTTAAAAGGTTTGTCTAATTTATAGGAATAGCTTTGCGCACAAGTGTTAGCCGACAAACCCCGGACAAACACCTGTAATCTGTTCCTTGATGAGCTTTAATTTAGCAGCTCAGTAGTAATAAAGTCAAATAAGGACTCTGTTTGCCTTAAAATTAGTCTATTTTTTTTTTCAAAACCACAATCAGATGGTTTAATTATTCAGTATTTTCCCTCGCTTGTCGCTGCGTGGCGAATGTTTAACCCGGAGCTCCTCTTGTTTGCCGTAAAGTAAACTGTCTGTCGACGTTCATTGAACTACCCACCACGAACAGCTCTCATCGCTCAAACCACACAGGCTTAGCATTTATACTTTAATATAATCTGAGAAAAAATAACCCGTGTGGTGATGTGGACAAACTGTGAATATACTAAATGTAAAGTTTTCCTGAAACAGATACACGACAGTTGCGACAGCAACTATTTCTGGCCAGATAAACATACAGGGAAAGTGAAACTAAAGCGAATTCATTTGGAGATTTGCAGATGCAGAATGACCCAAATGAAAAGGTTTCGTATAAAATAATGGATGAAATGTGTATATATATATATATATATATATATATATATATATATATATATATATATATATATATATATATATATATATATATATATATCACTGTGTAATTTAGAGGGGGATATGAAACCTGTTACTGAAACCTTTAAATTTAATTTCACATAGATTACTAATAGATTATTTTTAATTAGTTATTAATGAAAACGCGTTTTATTTCGCTTTGTATAAATGTCTAGCGTTGGAATTGTTTTCATTTTACAACTTAAGGAAGATGATCAAATGCAAAAATGAGAATTATTAATTACTCAGGAAGAAGAATATACATAAAAAGGCTCCAGGCCCTCTTTTTTTCAATTTCACACATTTTATAAAACAAATAATGTGTGTTTTGTAATATTATTAAAAATTGTTTCAGTATTTAGGTAAAACAATACATTTTATATTTTTATTTACTCTACCATGTATTATTATTGTTGTTGTTGTGTTTTTTCTTCTTCTTATATTATTATTATTTTTAAATGTGTGATTTCATATGGCCAAGATATTACTGTTGCTTTTTTGCATCGCTTAAAACGATATACATCTAATCAAAATACATATATCAATATAAATTCAACTAGTCGTGGTTAAAAGAGCTTTTTATCTAAAAAGGGAAAACGTGCGTTAATCTCTTTTTTTTCTTGGACAAGGGAAATATATTAATCAGCGCTGAAACGCACTTCACAGTACTTTATAATTATTTTGAGTGTCACATTTTCTTAAACTCATGTTTAGTTATTGTTGTGAACAGTGTTGATTCGGTTTATACAGATATTATTGTATGTAGTGTAAAAAGCATAGACAGTAAAAAGGCGTAATAACAATGGAATGCGGAAGTCCATCCATATGGTACACACGTCAGCAGTGACGCGTCGAGGCTGTGAGTGAGAAACACATCCGAGGTGACATCGAAGATGGTGATGATGATGATCTGACAGAGGTGCGGCAGAACACAACCGATTTACGACCAGACAGCACATTACATGCTCGGTAATTACATTCAATATCATTTGAACCGACTTGGAAGCGTGCATACTAATGAATCAGTGCACGCGTTTGGTTAATGAGCAGATGACGTGCAGTGAGGAGAGGGGGACATCACAAGGGGTCTTGTATTGAGGAATTTAAATCCATCTGAGATCATGCAGTCACTCTCTCAGGAGATCAGATTCATGTTAACGATTCACAAGTGCATTTTAGTTTTGTTGTTTATCCGCGTATTATCCGTGTCTTAAAGGGATTGTATTGAGTCAATGGTCTCGCGGATTGTCTGTCTTCTGTCATGCATGCATTTAAATGGTCAGCAGTTATACTTTTCGAGCAAGTGCGCGTTATTTCAGCAGAAGCTTGCGCTAGAACAGAAAGTACAGACTGTACGCATCTTGTTCAGTTTCAGTTTGTGTGTATCTGGGCCTCGCTGCAGGAGATTCGCTCAGATCGTTCATCATCGTGTTCAATATATTTGTAGGTTTATGGCGGATATATTGAATCCTGGACATTATAATGTGTGTAAGTGACAGTGAGGCTCTAGCGGGCGCGTGCCATTACAAGCTCAGAGTGATTCTACATTTAGTATTGAGACCTTAAAACGTTCTTGACGTGGATATATTGACCACGCGATAAACTAAACGTTTTATAAAGGGCAATATACAGTTGGACACAATCGGTTGCAACCCCATTTAATCCTTTCCCATAATGCACCGTGCCTGCACAGTTGTGTTTCCTGTTTACCGTTGTGACGCTTTTGTTTGGCTTTTTTACCTTTATTGTCGAGGTTTCAAGTAGATTGCTATTGATTTATTTTGCCGCGATTGATCAGAGAAGGCGAGTTTATAAATAAATGAGCCTAACGTAAACACGCGAAACTGCGAGATCTGCGAGACTTCGCGGAATCCCGCTGATGAGGAAATACCCGCGCGAGCGTCCGCTTTCATGTCACACTTCGACATATTATCGCCTTCTGACAGATTTCGGACGAAGTGCAGAACGATTCTTCAGGACGTTCTCTATAAATCAGAGCGATTCTTCTGAACGGTCTCCGAATGTCGGAATTATTCTTCAGAACGTTCTTTAAATGTCAGAATGATTCCTTTAAACGTTTTTAAATGTCAGAGTGATTCTTCAGAATATGCTGTATCTAAATGGCAGAAATGTCAGTGTAGGACCTTCTCTGAATGCAAGACTCTTTCTGCAGAACGTTCTTGTTTGGATCTCATAAATGTCAATCGTGGGAAAGTCTGCTTGATGGTTGTTTGATGGTGCAGATAAGCCTAAAAACCTAAAAAAAAAAAGAAATCCATGCAAGAGGAAGTAAAATATCTTGCATCATAGATCATGAGTCTCCAGCATAGTTTTTTTTCCCCAATAACCTGAGATTAATACAACTACTTTTATTAATAGAAGAAAGGTCTTGTTCGAATTGACACTAGGAGTGGATACACTTCTATTAATTTGTCAAGCAGACTAATTATCATACAATAACCTTAAAAAAAAAAAGATGCATGTCAGTATTCCCAATACTGTTTAATCAAACTCAATATTTTTTCTTTGTTTCCTACTAGGATTTGCTGAGGTATAGTCCTGGAATAGTCGCAGCTCCCCAGTGAGAAATCACCAGAAGGGCCGTGAAGATCAGCCCTAATGGAAGAGACAGAAACAGAGCTGACCTGCTCCGAGCAGGACGCTTTAGGAGCAGACTTCATCACGGTGGAACTTGACACCCAGCCCATCGAATATGTGGTCAAGTGGGCCGAGGTGGGCTCGAAATTCACTTTAACCTGTGTAAAAAAGGATTTGGACGAGGCTGCCTGCTTCCCCTCCGATCAGATGGTCAAAGTGGAACCGGACGAGACGTTCTTTGTCCCTTACGAAGCGGTGTACCCAGAATGTGACGAAGCAGATCCAGATTGGATTGAGACGCATGAGGAGGAGGTGGGCAGCGAGCCAGACTTCAACAACACAGAAGCGGGGAATAGCCAACTGTGCGAAGAAGTGGACGTTTCGGATGTCTGCTGGGAGAAGGAAGTGTCTCCTGCTCGAGCGTATAACTGCCGCTTCTGTGGCAAGAGCTACAGCCACTCCTCCAGTCTTGCTCGGCATCTGCACGTACACTCGGACGGATCGTCCCTCTCGTCCTCTAAAGGCTTCGGCAAGTCATGCGACAGCAAAAAGTCTCTCCAGTGCAATCTCTGTGGGGTGCGGTGCAATGGCAAGCGGCTTTTGGCGATACACAAGAAATGCCACAAAACCAAGAGACTGCACACGTGCAACACATGCGGAAAATCGTTCAATCACAGCTCGAGTCTGTCGCGGCATCGGTTGATCCATAAAAAAGGCCTTGATAAGAACGTCAGAGCATTATACACGACTCCAACCCCAGCTCCCATCGTAACCCAGCACAGGTTCCCATCCGGCCACGGCACGAGTAAAAGAACGGCCGAGAAGCAGTACCAGTGCGCACAATGCGACAGGGTCTTCAGCCACTCAGCGGGACTCTCCAAGCACCAGGTGGCGCACGTGAGACAGCTGCTCAACTCGTACACACACGGCAAAGACTCCCTGGAAGAGTCCTCGGACCTCAAGATCCGCTTGAAGCTCTGCTCCCGCGACAAGCCCAACTACTACACCCTGTGCAAGAAGAACAAGCACGGTAAAGGGGGCAAGAAGAGGTTGTGGCTGCCTAATGAGGAGCGGCCGTACCCCTGCCGGATTTGCAGCAAACGCTTCAGCCACACGGCCAGCCTCACGCGGCACGAGCACACACACGCCAGCACCAAGTGCTACGCCTGCAACGTCTGCAAGAAGACCTTCATGCGGCTCTCCAACCTCAAGCAGCACCAGCAAACACACGCTACGGGAAAACTCTACAAGTGCCCACAGTGCGGGAAAACTTTCGTCCACTCCTCCAGCTTCTCGCGCCATAAGAAGGTCCACGTGGCGATGAGACTGTCTGTGAAACAGGAAGACGTTAGGTGCGAAGAGGAACTGGTCATCGATGAGGTGGCCTCGCTGGAATATGAGTCTGAGTGAGAAAGACCGAGACTCTGTCGAGGCTTTTATTTTTTTTGGTTTGTTTTTGTTAACTCCTCATTCTTATTTTGCGAAATCGTATTTTGGGTGTGGCATCACTGGCCATGTGGTTCCAATTGAATATTATTGTAATTATTATAACCCTTTTCAGCAACTTTTTGGGGATACAGTAGCCTCCTTTGTTGATATAAAAAGTGTTTTTGTTTTTTTGGTTGACATTCCATTTTGTTTTGTTAATTCGGTTTATTTGCAAGCCAAATTGTGTAATTTAAAAGGAGGAAAGCGGATGGCATTGGCAATGCAGGTGTTATTTATTTAAATTTTAAAAATAAAGTAATAAAGTACTTTTTGGAGTAGAGGGGATGAGGGGGAAAGTTAATATTACATTCAAGTTTGTTAGTAGGAAAGCAGAGTTTTGTATGCAAGAAGTACATTTAAATGCAATTTACTTGAACGTTGTTCCATTGAGTGTGCGGTTTGAATCAGTTATTTCTCATGTAATTATATTTAGTGGCCTAATTTCTTAGACCAACAAGTTCAAGGCATTTCTCACCTGAAGTCTGGAGACTGTTTGCTGTTTGGTTTTATCGGATATAAAAAAAAAAATGTATACAGTTCCAGTGTAAACCGCTGAATGAGTGCAAATGGAGGAGCTGTACTCCGGACTAACAAGTGTTTTGATTGTTCTGGATTCGACTAGTTTCCTCAACATGTTGTCTTTGGTACTTATTTCCTCTTTGATGTTATGAAATCCATTGTGTCCATGGAGGGTATTTATATAAAAAAAGAATAATAATAAAAAAAGAAGATGCTTATTGGACATGTACAGCTGCACTTAAAATATTGTTCATATAAATTTGTGTATGTGTGTGTGCACTTGAATGAATATGAGAAAAGAATATACCTGCAAAATGTGTGCTTTTTACTTCTGCTGTATATGTGTAAAAAGTTGCAGTTGCAAAAAGAAGTTCTATCTGATTTATTTTTCTGTATCTGCGTAAGTTAAGGAATAGCCAAGGGATTTCAAATTTTAACAAGCATTGCACTATTGTATTTATAGACAGAAGCACTACATATTTAGGAAATTGGAACGCGACTTTAGCTCTCCCAGTCAAAACCTCAAACTAATGAGTGCCCTCAGCGACTTTGTGTTAGACCAGAGCTCTTCAATGCAGCACGGAAGACCTGCTCATCAGAGGTGTTTAATCAGCCTCATGTTCGATGTTCATACGCGTGTAGATTTCTGCTCACTATTTGCTATCTGAATGGAAATTGAAATGCAATTACTAACCTATTAATGGTGTATGAAAATGAGATGTTGGGGAGTGTTGAGATGCTCGTATGAAGCAAAGGACACACTGTAACACCCAGAATGATGTTATTAAAACAGAAAAAAGCTCTTGGTACTCTCTCTAATTTTTTGAGTCGAATATTCCCATTTTTCTTAAAGCATAATTCATATCCCCCGCTCTTATGGATCTTTTATTGCCATTGTTTTGAATCCTTTCAAATAGTATAAGGTTTATGGCTCTCCTGTCCACACTTCTCGTGTTTTGATTTGAAATTGTCATTTTTTCTTTTTCAATTGCTGTAGCTATCTCATCTCTCAATGCAGCAGACCTACATCTTATAAAAAGATGTATGTTTTTGTATTGTGTTTGCCATTAGATAACCGTTTAAGAGTCCTGTCTTGCATTTTTGTAATAAACAATTGGTTCATGCATCAGTGGTCTGAGTCTATTTGCTTAAGCTTTATAGTATTAGTATGGTTCAGTCATTTCTATTACAGCCGTTTAAATGAAAAAGCCCAGATATAAGACACCAGTCCAGTTTTGACAGATAATCAATTCACACGTTTCATTTACTGAGAGATAGATAACTAATAATAATAATTAATTGTATGACAATTTAATTGCATATTATATTGTATCGACTCCAGGCCCTATTATATTAACTGAAGAAGTCCTTGCTGAAAATACCTGTCGCCTGTAGTTCTGTCATCGGCCAGAAGATGTCAGCAAAAGACAATTTATGGAGAGGTAACGCAAACACATCAGCAAACATCGTAAGGCTTTGTGTTCCTACCACAAGACAGGTTCTCACAGTACAACACAAAACTGCTAAAATAAATACAAATAATAGCCCAGTTATTATAAATGTTTTTAAACGTAACATTTTATACGAATTTTCCATGCAATTTTTTTTTTACTCATTATAAGGAATCAAAAATAAATTGTAATCTGTAGCATTTTATTTCTCATTGGCCAATGTTGATTCTGAAGGAAAAATACAGAGCTATGTATCTTCCTATTTAAAAATAAGTTTTTAATTTTAAATTTTTATTTTGTGAGTATAGGCTTCTTTCTACAGAGTAATGCACAGAACTGTTGAAAAAGGCATAGCCAGAAATAACTCATTAGCTTTTTTGGAGAACGAAAAACAAACAAAAAACAATGTTAAACATAAAGACCTAAAGGAACATTTAACAATGAATTAATATCTCTATTCAGTAATAGGCCTATACTGACATTAGGCCTATTCATAAATGATGAAATGTCATGCTTTGACACTATAAAATGCATGGTTTAATCCGAGGAAAGAAAAGTATAATATCATCAGCCTAAATTAACTGGTGGTGATATCTAGCTAATTACTGATCTTTGGCAGCAAACAAAAGCACAAAAACAAAGAAATATATATGCTATTTATAAGCTGCAACTAGATAATGAAGGGAGAATTTGTTGAATACCCCTCAAAACGAACTGTGACAGAACCACGCTGATCATATCAGATGGTAGTACAGAGATATAGCATCGTAGCCATGATAAATATAAAACACCATAAACCACGGTACTTGATAATATAAAGTGTAAGGTGTAACTTTAGGTTAGTTTATTTTTGGAAATGGAGATATATCAGATGTTGTTGTTTACTAGTTATTGCACCGCAATAACTTCAACTAACTAAAATTACCATGGTTACTAAACAGATAATAAAATAGGCCTATGATTCTAGAGTTAGCACATAGCATTCCTGTGATATGGCTAAATCATTTACAAAATCATACTGAACATGCATACAAGCCAAGTCAGAAAGTCAACTTTATTTCTAAAGTGCTTTATATTGTTGCACAGCAGCTTCTCAGTAAATCAAATTCACATTCTGCTGTAAAGCAGCTCTAACAAGTCAAAAGTGCCATTCTACAGCTAACTGTGTAAAATTCATCAGTCATACTGCATATATATGGGCATATGCATGTACAGTATGTGCGAGAGCTGTGAACAAGCAAAAGACACACAAGAGTACGGTTTTATATGTTTCACATCTGTGTGTAGTTTGTCGTGTATGTGATTCATTATTTTATGTTTGTGTGTAGAGGTACTACGTCTTCTAAAAATAGCATTTTTAGAAGAGTTAAAATAGTTTTCAAATACGTTTTTGCTTTAGCATGTTGTGTGTGTGTTTTGTGGTCTTGTGAGCAGATTTTTGAGAACTATTGCAATTTGTTGCAATTATTAGTAACAATTCTTATCTTAGTCAGATTTGCCTTTTACTCGTCTTATGTTATGACTAGTCGAATGACCACAGTAGAGTTCATTTAAATATTTTGCTAGTAAAATAAGAAATCTTACTAGTAACATTTCAAATAAGTATCTAATAAATGTGTTCCAGTATCTATGAATCAATACTAGTAGCTAATCAATAAGTACTAGTATATAACAAATAAGTACTATTACCTGATGAATAAGTACTAGTACATAAAAACAATCACAAATGGAATACATACATTAATAGGTTTGAGTACCTAATGAATAAGTATTAGTTTATCATAATAAGAACTAGTATCTATTTAATTGGTAAGAGTATCTAATATATAGTACTAGTATCTAAAAATAAGTACTATTACCTGATGAATAAGTACTAGTACATAAAAACAATCACAAATGGAATACATACTAGTCAAAACTGAATAGAATCAATTCCACAAAACCTTTTTCTTTTTTGTCTTTTGATTTTTTTTTTTTAGTATAAAACGTCAAAATATTTACAATATGGTTTTTTTATCCCCAATAACTTGAATTTGAACTTTGTGACTTCCACATTAAATGTCCGAAGAGAAAGACCAAAGAGTTTGCTAGATTGAATGTGTTATTAAAATAGATTTTTCAGCAATAACAGCATAGCCTATATTCTACAGTACCTGTACTGAGACATTATCAGGACAAAACATCTTTCTCCAATAGGATATTGACCCTGTCAGCTGCCTCAGCTCAGGTTAGTGAACGAGTTCTTGATGAGGTGGCAGAAACATGTAAGTATCCATGTGTGACTGTTTCATGGTAAACATTGTCAAAGACCTACAAAGTTATGCCATATGACATCCACACAGGAAGAAACATATCATTGCTCAAACTGTGCTAAACCAGGATGTCCAAACCTGCTCCGGGAGGGCCAGTGTCCAGCAGAGTCTAGCTCCATCCATAATGAAACACACCTGAAGCAGCTAATCGAGCTCTTCAGACTCGTTCAGATACTTGGTGTTAGCTAAACTCTGTAGGACACTGGCTCTCCAGAAACAGGTTTGAATAACACCCCTGTACTAAACACTTTTAAACACACGTTGAATACATCTGATGTTTTGTGCTTTGCTCAGGTAGATGTTGTTATTTTTTACTTTAAGTTAAGCTGATGTAAACGTTACATGTAGAGCAGAGGTTCTCAACTTTTTTGACCACAAATTTGTTCAAGTCCAAATTTGAAGATGATATTTACTGTAATAAGTACAAAAGTACAAAAATAATCACAATTTGATTGTGTTTTTAGCATTTCAATTAAGATTATGCTAATATAACTACAATAAAACATTTTTTTATTAATAAACATCTGACATTTTATATTTCTTTGATTAGTGAGAGGTGGTTTACAGATTCATTTTCAATATTATTCTGCATTAATTGAAAAAAATTGAGTGTTGCCATATGGCAACCCTGTACTGATGTAAAATTGCAGTAGCTCACATTTTAAATAAATAAATATATATTTATGTAATTATGATTGTTGATAATAATAATGAATATATTTCTAATATTGTATCTTTATTATTACTGGCAAAAAAATACATTACTATAACTTGCAAAAAACATGCAGTTAATGTTAATATTATAACTTTTTTTTATTTGTAATATATATATTTTTTTTACACATAACACAATAAGATTAATTGACAAGAAACGACAAGCAACACATTAAATTAAACATGAAAGTTTGAAGTAGGAAGACTGAAAAACATCTTGTATAACATACTCAATAATATATATATATATATATATATATATTGTACAGTGTAAGTAGGTGTAAATACGACTGCATTTTTCTCAGACCTTGCACTCAAAAACCTATTGGTGGTGCTCTAACACCAGAACCTGTGCACAATGAGAGCGTCTCCTCTCTGTCCCTCTCTGAAATATGTCAGGGTCGGTCAGGCAGCCATGGGATCCCATCAGATGAAGAGATGAAGAAATAAATGCGTGTGGACACAGAGGCGGGTCGGCGAGAGAAAGAAACATACAGAAAAGAGAAAACAAGTTCTCATTTGAATTCTGCTGCTCCAGCTGGGAGTTCTTGGGCCATCGAAGTGAGGCAATCAAGTTTGCCATTGTTGCCAACCTTCGGGGCTCAGGCTTCCTGGTAACCCTAAAGTGAATTAGCTGAGCTTTTCTGCAAGCCTAGAAACAGCTCCTCTGTTCCTCAACAACAAAAAGCCCATTGAGATGAAGGGAGCGCTGGCCTCCCCAGGCTCTTGGAAAGCCAACCCCGGGCCGATGAATGGAAGCTCCAGCTCCCATTAAGACACTGGCCACTGTGGGAAATGCTGGTGATGTCATTATCAATGCATTTCGAACTGTTTTTGTTGCTTTTTCACAGCTTCGACCCGCATCCTCCCCCTTATCCGCTAGTGTTCCCCTTCCTGTTCCCTTTAGACCCCCATTATGAGATGCCTCCCCGTGCAGGACTAAAAAGGGGCAAAAACAGTGCGAAGCCTGGTTGCTATGGAAACGTGGAAACAGAACAGCGAATGGGAGGGGAGGAGGTGTTCCTCTTTGAAATCGGTCAGTGTGAGAGGGAGTGACAGCACAGAGGAAGAGAGAGAGAGAGAGAGAGAGAGAGAGAGAGAGAGAGAGAGAGAGAGACCCGCAAGAATTACAACACCTCAAACAAATCTGCAATTCTTCATGATCCAGCCATTCCCCACACAAAGAGTCTGAGCGTTCAACTGAGTTTTGGGATCTCACAGTGTCCTGCGTCCAGGATGCCCAGACCGCATTGACTCAACTTCATAATCCATCAGCTGAATGAAGTCAAAGTGAAAAAGAGTAGAGAAGTCGTCATTCATGAGTCATTTCATTTCTATATTTATACTAGTTTTATGTCTATACTATGGATCTCGGTGAAATCTGTAGGGTATTTCAGTTCAAAATCTAAAGAAAATAAGTGTATTTTGCTAAAAGAAAATGAAACAAATGTAAACCATCCAGACAGATTACAGTAATGAGAATGAACACTTTGCTAAGCACCGACTTAAAATGTTATTAACAATAAAATGCTGCTTTCTGACATATTTTATAGACAATCTTTACTCTTTTATAATTTATATTGGTGAAATATAAAACACTGTGTGTTTCAAACCCCAAACAAAACAAAAATCTAAAAAACAAACAACCAACCAAACAAAACAAAAATAAAAACAAAAATCCTAGCAAATCAAATGAACAAACAAAACAAGCAAACAAACAAAACAAAACAAAAAATTTATCTAAACAGAAATAAAAAAAACAATAACGAATAAGATTTAATAATTACAAAATCACATAATAAATTAAAACAAAATCTGAAAATATAAAAATAAATAATTCAAAACATTAACAGTATATTCTAGAATAATATGTGATGAGATGGTTTTAAATGAAATGTTACAAAAACTATGGTAAAATGTTGTCACAGACAGACAGGATACAGGTGTTTGTTGTTGTAATCTTAAAATAAGTCTTTGAAAGTGTATATGAATCTCCTTCACCTTCACAGTTTCAAAGATGTTTCTTCAAATAAACATGAAAAACAGCAGATTACATCTTTTTTCTTTTTTTTACATCAGGTTTATTTTCCTTCATCACTCAACAATGTGAAAAATGACAATAAAGCTGACTTTGACAAGTAGCGAAAGTACAGAGTGTTTTTAATACAATCTAGATTCATTCATGTAGCGTACGCTTTTCAAGGTGACTTGGTGAAAGGACAAGCGATACATCATACGGAGTCCCACAATACCATTCAACAAGGATGCCTAAAACCTAAACCTAAAAACACTTGACTTTTGAGAACAGAACATTTTTACATGCATGCAAATATTGATTAAAAATGAAACACTTTGAAAGAAGCAGGTCATGTTAAGCCAAATATTAATGCAGTCTTTCATAACCTTTTTATATTTGTCCATCTTGTCCATCTACAACAGGTTCTTCTGTTGTAATACAAATAAACACAAAAATTCATTTTTATGTTGTACCTCTTTATTTATAGTGTTTTAGCATTTCAATTAGATTATGTTCATCTTTTTTAAAGCTTATTAGGCCCAATGTAAATAACTTTACTCGAATAAGCAAATAGTGAAAATACATTTTGTTACATTCAAGCTGAACTGGGAACTCTCAAGTGTTTTTTTTTCTTTTTTTTTTTTTTTTTTGTGGATAACATCAATACAAATCTACATTTGGTCCAATTTGGTCCAAGAGTTTTTTAATCATTTACCTGCATAATTATAATTTTTTTTATGTTATTGATAGTGTGCAAAGTATAACTGTTGTTGACATTTAGTAAAGATAAAAAAAATATTAAAAAGGTAATGCAAAATGCAATTATTGTGTGGCTTTGATAAGTCAAAAGTGCATGTGGTGCGGTGCCTAATGGTCATGAAAATAATGTCATAATGCAAAATGGTATATGCTTTATTTATGCAAAATACAGTTTTGTGGATTTTGGTGAAATGTGACCCAGACATGTTTTGGTGAGATTTGGTCATTAGCAGGGATTGGAGTGAATCAGTTTTGCAAAAATCTCTTTCTTTGGAACAAACTGGTCTCCAATGAGAGGAAACGTGCTTAAGTCTTTTTTGAGAGGGTAAAAACTATTGTGAGCTTTGAGAAGTTCTCACGATGCCTTGTAAAGACTCTTCTCTCGCTCGTTTGGCTACCTGCCTGGGTCACTTCAGGCTAACTTTCCGTGTCACCATGGGGCTTTTCTGCCTAAACGCTAAATGGTGAAAATAAGCATTTAGGAGCCGACTCGTTCACTGTGTTCTCACAGGCAGAATTAGCATATGAAACAAACATACTCGGAAACATTCCCGGGAAACGAGCGAGGGAATAAATGTCTTCATTTCAGGTCCCTGCTGCAATCCTGCACCCACTGAGGGATTCAGCCGTGTCTCTGCAGCATACAGTGGAAGTGGTTAGTAGTGGGAGCTGTTTGCATAAATCGGATCTGAATGAGGACGCGCTCCGACTCGACGATTCCTGATTACATGCGAATCAGAAAGCCTCTATGTTATCTTCTGAAAACCAAAAGCGAGTGTGAACGGCTCTCATTATTGCAACTAGAGAATTAATATCACATCTAGAATGAAATCTATGGCATGCCATTCAATAACAATCGTCTGTGGATTCATCGCGCCTTTATGGAAAACGAAAGCTTCTTTTATTTGTTGATTTTTATTTATTTGTTTTATTTTTCTTCTCTAATCTCTCCTTCTGGCCTCTCCACATCATGGGGTCTTGTCGATTGGGGAGGGTGCAGAAACATTACACCGATGTTTCAAAACTCGTAAGAAATGGGTATTATTATGCAGCAGCTGATAAGGCTGCGGTTTAATGGGGGTGAAATTCAACTAGTGCCAAAGGGCAGAATAAGAAGATACGCAGAAGCTAATTACTCCACTTTTACAATAGCGTGGAGCTGCTGTTCATTTGGTGATGTTTATAATGCACAAAACTCGCCTCAGGACCACTAACTGAAACAAGAAGTGCCAACAAATACTGCGGCGGAACGTGTGAAACTTTGCTGTACACCATGCTGCTCATTATACAAAATATCCATTATAGGAACATCGTGAAAACATTGAGATGCGCCTCTGAGGGCAATAGAAAATATTACCGAAACTAAGTAGCCTATATGGTTATTATTATTATTATTAATTTTTGTAAAATATAACCAAAAACTGAGGGCTTACTGGCCTTAATTGTTTTAATGTCAGTTTTAAAACATTTGTTTTTTAAAATTAATTTTTTCAGTGAAACAACTTAAGATATTCATTGAGAGAAAAATGTGGAATGGAGCTTGATTTTCATCGACTGGGAATTTAACTGATTGTTTTTTTAAAGAAAGAAAGAAAGAAAGAAAGAAAGAAGTATGAATGGACTTGGGTGGTTGGAGGGGGTGTTTTTTTTTGTTGGTATTATTATTTGGAATAACTTGTGACTCATACATAATAACATAATAACTAAATTTAAAAGTGATATTCTGGGTTCAGTACAAGTCGATCTCAGAAGACAGCATTTGTGGCATAATTCTGACAAATACACTTCAATTTGTGCTTTATGAACAAAAAACACTTCTGGAAATGAATGGGGACAATTTTTGTTAGAGGTTTTAAAAGCAGAAATGTGAAGCTTATACTTGAGAGAATTTTGGTATGCTTTTGAAACCATCATTTTTTTTGCATAGATTTATCAAATCACTTGCATTCACATAGTCTCTTGGTTATATTGTAGATTGTGTTAAGTGTTTGTTTTTTGGGCTTTTTGGTATGTTGCATACAGGCTAACAAAACTGATTTGCACATTTTATAACTGCATAATCACTTGAACCGTTTTTTTTTAAACTTATCCTGATGTGCACTTAATAACATTGAATGTGCATTTATATACTTCAAATATATATGTTAACATGTACTTTCAGATAACATATTATTAATAAAATCACTGTTTTAATCATCTTTTGTTGTTTTAAATAGGTTTCGTTGTGTTGGCTAACACACTAAAGCACATGTAAAGCACGTGATTGTACTTTTAACTGTAGTGTGTCTTTGTTATTACAAGTTAATGTTTTACTTGTACAAACTTCATCATATCCAATGTGTAAATAAAAATTGCCTATTGTATATTTACATTTTAATAGAAATTATATTAAAGTATATTTTAGGTTATGATAAGTGTGTGTCCTTACATATTAATCATATTTCAAGGACAATAAAATGAAATGACATAAAAGACTTCTTAAGGCTACTAAAGCACTCTAAAGTTCAGCTAATTTCATTAAGTATAAATTGAAATTCTAATACATTTTCATTTAATTGCAAAGAGCAATTGCAATTTAGTGTAATTAAAATGCAATTAAGTGTCTGAAAACATCATAAAAACATGCTGAAGTCTACTTCTTTTTCCTATGGGTGTGTCGTGGCGACACAGTTTTAAAATTGGATATACACAGATTTACAAACATTTAATATTTTTTAAATTACTTTTAATCAGCTAGTGTTTTATTATTATTATTTTTTTTTTGCAAGTGCACACAGTCGTCCTAGAACAGTAATTACAGGTATAGAGAATCACATGAATTATATGAACATTATCCAGTAAAGCCTGACATCTGTAGTTATTTAAATCTTTCTGCCAGGTGTTGTGCTTGAAAAGTCTTCTTGTGTTTTTGCCACTTTATGTAAATGCCACTCTCATTCTGATATATAATGCAATGGCATTCACACCTAGACTCTTGACTGCTGCTGTCCCTCTGCATCCTCACTTTGGATACCTTTCTTGTGAGTAGTTTTTCGACCGGATGGAGTCAGCAGGACCTGACTGTGTGTCCCGTTCTGCAGTGAAGCACGTCTTGCTGTCACCAGAAAGCTGAAGGTCGGCGGTGTTCTTGGCTCAGCTAAGACGATCCTTCCTGCTCCTGTTAAACACCCCCTCAGGGCTCTTTCTCTCACCCAGGACAGCTCAGCTTTCCCTGCTCTGGCCTATCACAACGCTCTTTCAGCTACCACTGGCACAATTAGTGCCTCATTACCCCCCACCAACCGCATCACCTTCTCCTGGGCTCACTGCGTTGTGTTACACTCCACATTAGGGGGTGACCTGGCTCCTAAGTGTAGGGTGAGCTTTGCAGATTCAGTGGGAATGTGATAGCACCCTCACATGCAGGAAGCAAAGGGAACCGCTCTTTCTTACTCTCTCCGTCTCTCGCTCTAATTCACTTGAATTCAGTGTATAATTTGCAGTCTTGTGTAGTCAACATTTAAGCATTGTAATTATGCTTGTTGTCTTATGCAGCTTTTTAAAAAAAAATTATACATTGTGTCTGCATTTTTATTCTATTGCTATAATGTTTATAATTTGTTTTTGTATACCTTTTTCAGGTTTCTGTAAGTTTATGCTTGAATGGACATATGTGTTTATATAGGCCTCTGTGAACGAGTAACAGCTTTGATTACAACAACCAAAATGAGCGAAGTTCTCTCAGCGTTTTTTAAATTAATTTGGAGGGTTATTTTATTGCATTTACATGCTTTAATATACATAAAATATTAAAATGAGTATTCTCTTCCATGTAGAAGAGACCAGAAGGGTCTTTAACACATTTTACAGAGTATAAGAATTGTTTCCGTTAATTGAAATAAAGCTTAAATGCAATTGAAATAGTCAAAGGTAAACTTAAAAAACTTAAATGAATGAATGAATGAATGAATAAAATAAAATACAATAAAATAATACAAAAATAATAAAATAAAATAAAAATATATAGAAAATGAGAAATGCTGCCTTGGAAACCAACTGGAATAAACTAAGTTTGTGTTGAAGTGCTAAAATTAAAATAAAACTACTAAAACTAAAACTAAAATTACTAAAACTAAAATGAAAGTTGTAAGTTAGAATATTAATCATTCATTGCCCACCACTAGAAGCCAGGTATGGAGATATACAATGCATATTGTTTAGACTTGTTTTGTCAATGAAAACCAGTGTTAATATTCATTGAAATGATTTATGTACTTAACCTCCGGTTGTTCCAGTGGGACTCTCACTGTTATTATACTATAGATTGCTACGAATAAAAGCATCTGCAAAATGATAGTTTGCTTTTGCTTTTGTACTAAATATAATTCTGAACAAGAATAGGAGATTTGACATTACATGTGATAATTACATATAGACAGCAGTACATATTTGGAAAAAGTAATGATTTTAACCCACATACGTAATTTAGAATTATTAATTTGACTGTAATATATATTATTAAAACATTAAAATTGAATAGCAAGTAGTGCACATAATACGATCACATCGTAAATGTAAATCTGGGCCTTATGATACAATTTTTATTTTATTTTTCGTTTAGTGGATGGTAAAGGGAGGATAGGAGGAGGATGATTTTCAAACAGATTTTTACACAGGAATAAATTACATTTTAAAAGATATCAAAATACAAAGATTAATTGCTTTTACTGTATTTTTTTATTTAATAAATACCTTGGTGAACATTAAAGTATAACAGTATGGAAATCACTTCTGAACTATGAAAAAGGACCATCAAGATGAGGAGCGTCCTCATTTCCTAAATGTCTTCTTTAATATTTGATGGCCTTTTTTTATCTGAAGTGATCATCTCTGGTAAATATGCATCATAATGGAATTGCTGTTATTTAAAAAAAGTTGAGGAAAGTTTTGTCATGTCTCACAAACAACTGTTTTTATGGCCTTAAAATTAGATCAGCTTCTTTTGTAAACTAATAATGAGAGCAAGCAGTGTTTTAATTATCAGTTGGTGGGTTTATGTTGCACACTGCGGCGTGGCGATGAAAAATTGGCCTCCTTCACCAGCGTGGCTGGTTTAATTACCAGATGAAGTAGCTCGTTCTACTCCTCATCCTCCCATCTCAGCTCTGTGGTATGCAGTGCCGTCTCCGCTGAATTTCCTTTCCTTCAACCACATGATAATTTACACCCCCTCTGCCTTCAAGCTGAAAGAGAAACCAGAGAGAGGGAACGAGAGCAACGAAAAAAGTGGGAAAAGCTGGAGTGTCCCGCAGCCCAATCGTGAGATCCGCGAGCAGAGCCTCTTTCTCTCCCCGCACAAACAAACACTTTCATGGTTCAAAACCCGACGGCGACTCAAGATGCGATTTCTACGAGCAAACAGCCGGCGGGGCCCCTGGCGTGTCTTATCAGCTCAGAGCAGAGGGCCGCAGAGGCCCAGGCAATTTGAGTCCTTGATAGACATGGGCCTGGATTGCTGTGAGAAGATAGGGAGGAAGAGAATGAAGAGGGAAGAAGAGGAGCGAGTGGGGGTGTGTTTACTAGTAACCTTTCTTGTTTTAAGCAAAGACAGAAATTTATAATGAAAAGGAAACTTTTGATTTCTGAAGTCTGCTTTAAGAGTTATGAAAGAGAGATCCAGATAAAGTCACTAAACCGTCTGTTACTGTGATTTTACCAATGGGTTAATGGGAGTTGCTAGGAAGAGGAGTGCTTTAAACCAGTGTTATTTTAGTATTATGTATTATTTTAACACTTATTACTCCTTTGAATTCACTCTATTTTTTATATTTTAAGTTTTCTTCTGAAATTTTCATTTAAATTTTAGTTTAAGTGATTTTTGTGACTTTTTATTATAATTAGTTGCAAAGTAGTTTACATGTTTATTTACTTTTATCCAAAGCGGCTTTCAAAAAAGGAAGAGAATATTTTATTAATCTAATATTTATATTTTATTTTATTTCAGATTTAAATTAAAATGTAAATACATTTTTTTTTGTACTGTCAAAGTTTTTACATTAACCAAATGTGCAGCTTTCTCTTCTGAAATATGAAACCATCAAGATGAGGAGTGTTCTCATCTTAACTCTTCAGAATGAAATATATTAACTGTTATTATTTTATTGTATTATTATTATTATTATTATTATTTTTAGATTAAGGAAAAAAACTGCATCAAATGTTGATGGACAGACAGATAGAGACAGACAGACAGACAGACAGACAGACAGACAGACAGACAGACAGACAGACAGACAGACA